>NW_026864818.1:0-20773 GCF_026571515.1 Ruditapes philippinarum | reverse complement strand
CCCCCCCCCGAAACATTTCCAAAAGTAAATCTACCAACAGATGAAGAATTATGCTCGATCACATTTCACCACTTTTACAAAACCCACCCATATTCTAAAAACATATTTAATTCCTGTAAAGTTATTTTTAGAGGTCGGGGGCCCCGTATATACATTTTTTCCAAAATTTTTTTAGAAAACCCAATTTTCTGAAAGTGGAAATACTTGCAATATTTTATGGTTTACAATATCAAGTCTTCCTGTGTCATTTATATGAAAAATTGAATAATTAAATTTTAAAATTTTTTTTTAATTTGACGGTGTTGAAAGGCATGTTCAGGGAAAATCATGTAAGGTTTGAAACAATGTTTTTTAAAAGCTCCCTACAACGGCCAGAAAAAGGTTTTTATATTGATGGGCCATATTACAGGTAAAAATGAAGGGGTTAAAGAGATTTTTTGGAGGGTTTTAATGTCATTATTTTTAGTAAATGTAAATAAAACCCAAAAAAATCCAGGAGGAACGGTATTCACGCTGTGCAATGGAATTTTTCAAATTGCGGGGGCCTTTTGATTAGTTCTTGGTGGTACATTGTTTATCCGGTACTGCCACTGTAAAACATAGATTGATCTTGTCACAAGGATGTTTCACTGAGTAAAAAAAGGGCATAAATATGTACATAAGTAAATCAGAGTTATGGGGACCTGTGCCAATCATGTTTCAAAAAATCACAGTGAAAATGTATTATCAAGTTTCATTCCATTCCATTTCAATAGTTAGGGAGATACCAGCATACACAGCAAAAGTTAACCATGAGTTTCATCCAGTAAAAAAATATTTTTTCGGTAATGCCAAACCAAAAATTTATTCGGACTCCGGGCGAGTAGGACAGCTCTCAATATACGTTTGTATATTCAAGTTAAAAATTAAAATCATTGAAGGGCCATTTCTCTGACAAATATGATTGAACACAAAAATGTTGACAAGATACACAACTAGACTTGTAGCTGATCTTTCTTGTAAAGTTTAGATGAAATTGCATCAGTAGTTTTTGAGTAGTCCGGACAAACAGTCGGAAGTACTTACATGACTTTTCCTTTGATCTTTTCATTCATTTTTAATCACACAAGGCTTAAAGGAAGAAACACAAGAAAAACAGAATAAAAAGAATCAAAGAAAATGTACCAATACCTATTATTTTCCTAGTCACCCATGTGTTTTGCAAGGACAGACAGACGACGGAGAAGTGATCCCTATATGTCACCACTACTCTGTAGAGGTAACACAAAAAGTTACAGAACCACCAACATACCAAAAGTTAGCCTGTTAGACAACTACAACTGACAATGCCTATCAAATGTATACTTTATTCATAAGTAATATAACAAAATTGTATTTTGTAAGTAAACATAGACAGGGAATGGAACCCTAGTCTCCAAAATGTCCTCCAGGATACTCACCTCTATATTCATTTGGCTCAAATTGCACAGGATTTCAAACTTGTATTTTGATTTTATTATGATTCATTATCTTTATTATGATCAAAGAGCAAGGTTTACCTTATGACAAGCATCTCTCTTCACACTGGAACAACTTCTTCTTGTACAAATCTGTCAGCACAAAAGATGTACTTTAAGCTATTCCATACCATATCCTTCTTGCGAGTATATAGGCACTGGAACTCTCGAAGAACTGATAGTCTTGTCAACTCCCACTTCATCACTCCTCCATGGTCTGAAAAATCACCAGGGTTTACAAAATAACATTCTAATCTTATAATGTTAATATTTATCATGTCTTTACAAATTACTTTTCAAATAAGCAGGTAATTATCAATATTTCATTGGTTTTATATCATATGATGACCCATGCTTTATTTTATGGCAGATAAAGGCCGTCAAAGAGTTTCAGGGTGGGGCAAGTTCATGCTAGTAGAACCCACTTACCTTCCAGTCTAGCTAGCTAAAAGGACTATCTCCAATAGACAATTTTCTATCAGCTGTTTGTCAAATAGCTGAATTATTTTTATCTTGTAAATAATTGATACTATGCAGGCACAAAAAAATTCTTAATTTTGCAGGTTACAAAAATCCTTTAAGTATAATATTGTAAAATACCTAGTTTATCCATCATGCCAGTTTTCCAACCAATGATACACAGCTATCCACATCCTCACGTTCTCCGCCACAATGTAGAACTAAAACACCAACATCTTCTTTCCAGGAGGTTTCCAAAAACACAAAAAAAACACAAACCTTTGATTGAAGCTCTGAAGAATGGTAAGTCTGTCACTGTACATGGTATGGTTTAGATAGTCACGCGTTTTGGTTTTGCTACACATCCCCCACCATTCCATAATCAGAGCTTCAATATCCAATATCGATGTCTGACCAATAACCGGAGAAAGTTTTGGTCAAAGATTGGGCCTTTACAATTAATTATGCCAAGTAGTTAAAACGTTGATTGGTCAACTAGGAAAAGCCATGGCTTATGATCATCAAATGAGGTGGTCAGGTTGGTAAGGACTTGCAGATTGATTAAGGTCAAGTCAAAGGTCAATATAAAATTGAGCTGAAATAGAAAAAAATCAATTAGAAAAACTGCATTGTCTGCACTTCCACATCATGGTAGAACTATGAATGGGAGGAGCAGACAATCAACAATCATTGACTTTCTACAGTCAAGAAAAGCCAATTGTTTCAAATCTATTTCATTTATATTTTCACATGTCTGATCTTTGCACCACCAAATTATCTTCCATTACATTATTCATTCATTTTTTATTTCGTTATGAACTCATTTCACTTTCAAATTTCATTCATAAATTCCTATATTATTGTTCTCCTTTTTTCATTTCTTTGAAGCCGATTCAATTTTTTGAAAATTCAAATTTCCATGCATTCCTTCCTTTTTCAATTTATTTTCATTCATTTTTCACTTTCACATTTCCTTTTGTTATTGCTGATCTCTTGTGATCTTCATTTATATTTCATTCATATTTCAACAGATACTTTCCATTTTTCACTATCTTTCCATTTTCACTTTCAAATTTCTTCATTCAACTCTTCATAAATATCTATATTATTTACATTATTGTTCTCACATTTTTTGAAAATTCAAATTTTCATGCATTCCTTCCTTTTTCAATTCACTTTTTTATTCATTTTTCACTTTCACTTTTCCTATTTTGCTATTGCTGATTCAATTCATTTCTTTCATATTTCAACAAATGCTTTCCATTTCATTTTTCACTAATTTTCACCGCAGTAAACTTCCATGTCCAGTTTTCATTAATGACTTATGTCATCCACCAGTGATCATTTCACAATTCACAATGTTACTTTCAATAATGTTTACTCTTAACTTTCATATACACAATTTCAATTTCATCTAACATAGTATGTTGTTCATAATATCATTCTTCTATTATAAATACAATATAACACCTTTTCAATAATTTTACCTTTCTGTTCTGCACTTGCCTTGCCTTAACAAAACAACATTCCAATCTCATCACACATCCATCCATCAACACCATGTTTCATGCCATTCTTGCAAATTTGCCTCCTTGGTCTTAAGATTAACTGAAAGTTCACTGGGGTTAACAAAACAACATTCCAATCTCATTTGTCAACAAGTCACATTTGTTAAAGTGCTTCTTAAGTCATATGACATCTCTCCACCTTTATTGGCAGAAAAAATATTCCCCAAAATGGACAGACAAGGGCAGGTATTGTTTGTTTGTTTGATTGGGCTTTACGTCACACCGACACAGTATAGGTCATATGGCGACGTTCCGACACAGTATAGGTCATATGGCGACGTTCCAAAAGACTAGGTTTACCTAGTTGTAGACTAGCTAAAATAGATACTTATAGATTTACCAATGAAATCAAAGAGCAAGGTTTACCGTACAATACACCGTGTCCATCTCTCTCCACACTGAAACAACTTCCAAATGTACAAATCTACCAGCACAGATGTGTACCAAGCTGTATTCCATACCATATCCTTCTTGCGAGTATATAGGCACTGGGACTCTCGAAGAATTGATAGTCTCGATCAACTTTCACAATGCACGTCAAGTACTCCAATACTCTGTCACTGTTGGGCTTTAACGATCCACACGTCCATCCATCATCACCATGTTTCATGCCATTCTTGCAAATCTGCCTCCTTGGTCTTAAGATTAACTGAAAGTTCACTGGGGTTAACAAAACAACATTCCAATCATATATGTTGAACAGTCTTTTTAAATAAACAAATCACATTTGTTTTGTTGGTTCTCAAGTCATATGGCGACTCTCCACCTTTATTGGCAGAAAAAATATGCCCCAAAATGGACAGACAAGGGCAGGTAAAATTTAGGGTAGAACCACAGATATTCTAGTCTACCTAGTTATAGACTAGCTAATATAGATAATTCCTATCAAATTGCATACTGACCGTGTCCATCTCTCTCCACACTGAAACAACTTCCAAATGTACAAATCTACCAGCACAGATGAAGAATTGATAGTCTCGATCAACAAACACTTCACCACTGTTACACAACCATCCATATTCTGAAAACATATTTAATTCCATGTGAAAGTTAGTTTTAGAGGTCGGCGGCGTACTATACATGTTTTTCCAAAAATCTTTTTATAGTAACCCAATTTTCTGAAAGTGGAAAATACCTTGCCAATATTTTATGTTTACAATATCAAGTCTTCCTGTGTCATTTATATGAATAATTGAATAATTGAATGAAAATTTGTTTTTTAATTTGACGGTGTTGAAAGGCATGTTCAGGGAAATCATGTAAGGCTTGAAACAATGTCTATGAAGCTACCTACAACGGCCAGAAAAGGTGTTTATATTGATCGCCTATATATACAGTGTGAAACTGAATGGGTTAAAGAGAGTTTTTGGATGGATTAATGTCATTATTTTTATGTAAATGTAAATGAACCAATAAAATCCAGGAGAACGGTATATCACGCTGTGCAATGGAATTTATTCAAATTAGCGAGGGGCCATTTGATTAGTTGACTTGGTGGTACATTGTTTATCCGGTACTGCACAGCTGTCAAAACATAGCATTGATCAAGGTCAGTATAATTTTAAGATGGTTAATGTTTTTTACAGATTATTTTGTTTATTACTCTTGAAATAAGGATGTTATAGTAATGGTATTGGAACTTGTCATGCATGATGTGAGTAATGACAAAGGACAATTATCCTAATTAAGTCTAGAGTAGATATCATTTATAATAACAAAAATAATACAAGTACTTAAAAAAATATAACAATTTTCAAATAAATTTTCCAAGTTCAACAAGAGCTGTTGGAGGACAGCAATGCTCGACTATTCGATGTACTTGTCAGAAGGATGTTTCACTGACATAAATATGTACATAAGTAAATCAGAGTTATGGGACCTGTGCCAATCATGTTAAAAAATCACAGTGAAAATGTATATTACATTTCAATAGTTAGGGAGATACCAGCTTACAAGCAAAAAGTTAACCATGAGTTTCATCCGGTAAAAAATATTTTAATGCACAAAAACTTTAATCGGACTCCGGGGCGAGTAGGACAGCTCTCTATATACTTTGTATAGTCAAGTTAAAAAAAAAATCATTGAAGGGCCATTTCTCAGACAAATATGATTGAACACAAAAATGTTGACAAGATGCACAACTATACTTGTAGCTGGTCTTTCTTGTAAAGTTTAGATGGAATTGCACCAGTAGTTTTTGAGTAGTCCGGACAAACAGTCGGAAGTACTTACATGACTTTTCCTTTGATCTTTTCATTCATTTTTAGTCCCACAAGGCTTAAAAGAAGACACACGAGTAAAACAGAATAAAAAGAATCAAAGAAAATGTACCAATACGTATTATTTTCCTAGTCACCAAAGTGTTTTGCACGGACAGACAGACCGAAGTGAGTAGGGAAGTGATCCCTATATGTCACCACTACTCTGTAGAGGTAACACAAAAAGTTACAGAACCACCAACATACCAAAAGTTAGCCTGTTAGACAACTACAACTGACAATGCCTATCAAAAATGTATACTTATTCATAAGTAATATAACAAAATTGTATTTTGTAAGTAAACATAGACAGGGAAATGGAACCCTAGTCTCCAAAATTCCTCCAGGATACTCACCTCTATATTCATTTGGCTCAAATTGCCACAGGATTTCAACCAAACTTGTATTTTGATTTTATTATGACTCATTATCTTTATTATGATTTACTATAGCATCAAAGAGCAAGGTTTACCTTATGACAAGCATCTCTCTTCACACTGGAACAACTTCTTCTTGTACAAATCTGCCAGCACAAAGATGTACTTTAAGCTATTCCATACCATATCCTTCTTGCGAGTATATAGGCACTGGAACTCTCGAAGAACTGATAGTCTTGTCCACTTCCATTTCATCACTCCTCCATGGTCTGAAAAACCACCAGGGTTTAAAAAATAACATTCTAATCTTATAATGTTAATATTTATCATGTCTTTACAAATTACTTTTCAAATAAGCAGGTGATTATCAATATTTCATTGGTTTTATATCATATGATGACCCATGCTTTATTATATGGCAGATAAAGGCCGTCAAAAGAGTTTCAGGGTGGGGCAAGTTCATGCCTAGTAGAACCACTTACCTTCCAGTCTAGCTAGCTAAAAGACTATCTCCAATAGACAATTCCTATCAACTGTTTGTCGAACTAGCTGAAATTTTTTTATCTTGTAAATAATTGATACTATGCAGGCACAAAAAAATTCCTTAATTTTGCAGGTTACAAAAAATCCTTAAAGTATAATATTGTAAAATACCTAATTTATCCATCATGCCAGTTTCCAACCAATGATACACAGCTATCCACATCCTCACGTCTCACGACTTGTCACAAGGATGTTTCACTGAGTAAAAAAAGGGGCATAAATATGTACATAAGTAAATCAGAGTTATGGGACCTGTGCCAATCATGTTAAAAAATCACAGTGAAAATGTATATTAAGTTTCATTCCATTCCTTTCAATAGTTAGGGAGATACCAGCATACAAGCAAAAGTTAACCATGAGTTTCATCCAGTAAAAAATATTTTAATGCACCAAAATTTTATTCGGACTCCGGGGCGAGTAGGACAGCTCTCCATATACTTTGTATATTCAAGTTAAAAATTAAAATCATTGAAGGGCCATTTCTCTGACAAATATGATTGAACACAAAAATGTTGACAAGATACACAACTAGACTTGTAGCTGATCTTTCTTGTAAAGTTTAGATGAAATTGCATCAGTAGTTTTTGAGTAGTCCGGACAAACAGTCGGAAGTACTTACATGACTTTTCCTTTGATCTTTTCATTCATTTTTAATCACACAAGGCTTAAAGGAAGAAACACAAGAAAAACAGAATAAAAAGAATCAAAGAAAATGTACCAATACCTATTATTTTCCTAGTCACCCATGTGTTTTGCAAGGACAGACAGACGACGGAGAAGTGATCCCTATATGTCACCACTACTCTGTAGAGGTAACACAAAAAGTTACAGAACCACCAACATACCAAAAGTTAGCCTGTTAGACAACTACAACTGACAATGCCTATCAAATGTATACTTTATTCATAAGTAATATAACAAAATTGTATTTTGTAAGTAAACATAGACAGGGAATGGAACCCTAGTCTCCAAAATGTCCTCCAGGATACTCACCTCTATATTCATTTGGCTCAAATTGCACAGGATTTCAAACTTGTATTTTGATTTTATTATGATTCATTATCTTTATTATGATCAAAGAGCAAGGTTTACCTTATGACAAGCATCTCTCTTCACACTGGAACAACTTCTTCTTGTACAAATCTGTCAGCACAAAAGATGTACTTTAAGCTATTCCATACCATATCCTTCTTGCGAGTATATAGGCACTGGAAACTCTCGAAGAACTGATAGTCTTGTCAACTCCCACTTCATCACTCCTCCATGGTCTGAAAAATCACCAGGGTTTACAAAATAACATTCTAATCTTATAATGTTAATATTTATCATGTCTTTACAAATTACTTTTCAAATAAGCAGGTAATTATCAAAATATTTCATTGGTTTTATATCATATGATGACCCATGCTTTATTTTATGGCAGATAAAGGCCGTCAAAAGAGTTTCAGGGTGGGGCAAGTTCATGCCTAGTAGAACACTTACCTTCCAGTCTAGCTAGCTAAAAGACTATCTCCAATAGACAATTTCTATCAGCTGTTTGTCAAACTAGCTGAATTATTTTTATCTTGTAAATAATTGATACTATGCAGGCACAAAAAAAATTCTTAATTTTGCAGGTTACAAAAAAATCCTTTAAGTATAATATTGTAAAATACCTAGTTTATCCATCATGCCAGTTTCCAACCAATGATACACAGCTATCCACATCCTCACGTCTCCGCCACAATGTAGAAACTAAAACACCAAACTCTTCTTTCCAGGAGGTTTCCAAAAACACAAAAAAAACACAAAAACATTAAAGAATATAGGCAAAAAAAACAAAACATTTAAAGAACCTGGCAAGTAGATTCTGCAATACAAAAATATAGGTATTAGAGCAAACAAATACATAATTAAACATATCAAACATAATCATAGTACACAAATTCTAAAAACATCAGTCATAGCATTAAAAGAGTAGATTAAACATGAACAAGAGGTCTAAAGGAGGTAAGAATAAAAAAAAAATTTAATTTTATTGGTGAAAAAAGATACAAATAAAAGCAAATACAATACGCGATATAAAGTATATCAGAAAACGCGGGCGCATCCACGTAGCCTGGCCAGAATCACATTTTATAACAACCATCAACAATATTCTTCAACTCGACACATTATTAACTACAGGGATAACCTACATAAAGATTTTTGTAAATCGCGAGTACATTTGTATATAAAAAAAAAACCGCGGGCGCATCACGTAGCCTGGCCAGAATCACATTTTATTACAACAACCATCAACAATAAACTTCAACTCAAAAGCATAACTACAGGGGTTCAGGAGATAATACGTAATAAAGCTTTTATATTTAAATCGTGAGTAATATCAAAAAAAATCGCGGGCGCATCACGTAAGTCTGGCCCAAATCACATTTTATAAAAAACATCAACAATAACTTCAACTCAACTCATAACTAACTTTACTGTAATAACCATATATAAGATTTTTTATAAATCCGTGAGTATATCAAAAAAAAACCCCGGCGCAATCACGTAGCCTGGCCAAAAATCACATTTTTAAAAAAACAACAACCACATCCCCCCAACAAATACTTACCAACCAAAAACCCAATTTAAAAATAACTTTTAAGTAAACTATAAAAGGAAAAATATATAAATTTTTTAATTTTAAAAAAGCGAATAATTTAAAAAGCGGGCGCATCAAATACTTGGCAATTTTAAACACATTTTATAAAATCAAACAACAAAAACTTCAAAATCAACACATTAATAACTTCAAGGGGTAACAAAAATTTTATAAAAATTTTTTTAAAAAAACGCGAGTATATAAAAAAAAAACGGGGCATCCGGGAGTCTGGCCAAAAACATTTTTTAAAAAACAACCTTAAAAAAATACCACTCCAAAAAACCCAAAACAAAAATTTTCAGGGGTACATGGATTTAACTTACATAAAGATTTTTTTATAAATACACGAGTAACATAAAAAACCGGGGCGCATCACGTAGTTCTGGCCAAATCACATTTTATAAACAACAACACATCAACAATAACTTCAAACTCAACGCATTACCCCAACTACAGGGGACAGGGATAACTTACATAAAGATTTTTATAAATCGCGAGTATAATCAAAAAACCGCGGGCACAATCACGTAGTCTGGCCAGAATCACATTTCTATAACAACAACCATCAAACAATAATTTCAACTCGACACATAACCAACTACAGGGGGTACAGGGAATAACTTACATAAAGATTTTTTTATAAATCGCGGGATATATCAAAAAAACCGCGGGCACATCACGTAGCCTTGCAAAATCACATTTTATAACAAACCATCAACAATAACTTCAACTCAACACATAACCAACTACAAGGGGTACAGGGATAACTTACATAAAGATTTCTTATAAATCGCGAGTATATTAAAAAACCGCGGGCACATCACGTAGCCTGGCCAGAATCACATTTTATGACAACAACCATCAACAATAACTTCAAGTCGACACATAACAAACTACAGGGGGTACTGGGGATAACTTACATAAAGATTTTTTCATAAATCGCGAGTAAATCAAAAAAAACCGCGGCGCATCACGTAGTCTGGCCAAATCACATTTATAACAACAACCATCAACAATAAACTTCAACTCGACACATAACCAAACTACAGGGTGGACAGGAATAAACTTACATAAAGATTTTTATCAATCGCGAGTATATAAAAAAACCGCGGGCACACATCACGTAGTCTAGCCAAATCACATTTATAACAACAGCAATCAACAATCACTTTCAACCAACAATTTAAATAAATACAGGGGATAAAATAATATTAAAAAATTTTATAAAAACGCGATACATGAAAAAAGCATACATCAAGAAAAAATAAACGAAACAAATAAAAAAGTTTTTAAATTAAACAATACCCCTTACTCTATAACAAAGAAAGTTCTTTCGGCGGAGTTTCCCCCCAAAAAAGACCTGTTACCAAATGATCACTGGTCTGTAAACTGTAAACCCCGGGGAAAAATTTTGGCATTTTTCCCCCGTTCTTTTCAACTTCTGACCCCTTTTTATTATTGAAATAAATTGTTGGCCTAGGGCCTGAGATTATTTGAAAATTCAAGACCTTTTATCGGGCAAAAAATCGGGGTCCGGCTTTTAAATATGAAACGAAAAATGGGGGAAAAATTTAACTTTATAAAATACACAAAGGGGGGCAGGATAAAACCATAACGAAAACGCCCCAACAGGAAAAAAATATTTGGGCCCGTTTGAAATAGTGGTTAAAGGTTTCCCTTTTTTGCATGCGGAAGGTTGTAAGCTCAAAACCCACAATGGGTGAAAAATTTAATTTGCCCTTTAATTAAGAATTTATCTTCTTTGAGAAATAAACCCTTTTTAATTTTTAAAGGGGGCCCTACGTTAATTGCCTCAAAACTCATCCGAAAATTAAAACGGGAAAAAAATTTTCCCATAAAAATGGTTTTCGAATTTAAACCCAAAACAAAGAGTTTTTTCGTGCGTACATTGTAAAAAGGGGTTTCGGGATTTAAAGGGGTTTTAAAAAAAATCGCTTATTTTTCCCCAAAAATGCCTCTCGAAAATTTGAAACCCTTAAACAGTTAACCCCGGGGGTTTTAAAATTTCACCATTTTGCTTCAGATAAGGGAAATTTTATGTTATTTTGAAAAAAATTTTGCTTTTATAAAATGTGCATTTTGAATTTAGTATGGCAGTGATTTTCAAGTGTAGCTATAAATTACTCAGAATTTGCTAACATGGTTCGATACGATATGAGCCGTGTCACGACAAAACCAACATAATGGGTTTGCGACCAGCATGGATCCAGACCAGCCTGCGCATCCGCGCAGTCTAATCAGGATCCATGCTGTTCGCTATCAGTTTCTTTACTTGTTATTTGGTTCGTAAGTGAACAGCATGGATCCTGATCAGACTGCGCGGATGCGCAGGCTGATCTGGATCCATGCTGGTCGCAAACCCATTATGTTGGTTTTGTCATGGCGCGGCTCATATATATAATATGCATATCAAATGTTGTTGTTTTTTATGTTTATTACCACTAACATTTTGCCATTGGGTCATGAAAAATTGAAAGATTGCTTATTTCAAGTCTTCATGTGCGACACAAGGCGTGGGCGCGAGCACGTGTCTTTTGTGTAAATTTTATACAGTACATGTACAATACAAATACTGCCTGACTCGGCTATCTCCGCATGACTAATCATTATTTTATATGTTAAATAAAGTTTACAATTTTATTTTAAATACAGTTACTAAGTAATTGTTAAAAGTTATACAAACAAAAAAAAACTTAACACAGAGCTTGTAAAATAATTAGTCGCGTACAGATGTACATGTGTTTGATTAATTCTGCAGTATTACCATTACTGATACAGACTGGTGTGTGCAGCTATGTCTATAGACATATATAGACGAACACGTGAAAACGCGAAACGTGCTGTAATACTTTCAGAGAGAATGTATATCGAGGAAGGAACCGGTTGATGGAAAGCGGCATGGCATGGTTCAAGGTGCTGATGGGAAATGTCTCTCCTTAAATCACGCTATTCATGTAAAACGTAATTACTTGCATGGATTGTTAATATTAACTTGATTTGTTGGATAGATTATCAAGTAGAAATATTTCTTTCATGCACGAGATATATAGTAATTGAGTGTGAAGTTGGCAGCCTAGCGGCTCAGCGGTCTAGTGGCGGCTCAGCGGCCTGGCGGCGTGAAGTTGGCGGCCCAGTGGCCTGAACTTAGTGTTGTAGATGTTTGTCGACTCTTAGTTAATTTTGAAGTCATTTTAAAGTTACATACACAACTGATAAAAGAAAGAAAGAAAAAAAACATATTCATAAAGAATAACCTGGCAACCTAAAATTTTAGAGTTGTAGAAATTTTATAAAAACAATAAAAACGGCACATTATGAAGTTCTTTAGACAATTCTTGATAGTAAAGCAGCACGCCTCCAAAATTCACGCTAATTTTCTTGAAAAAATTTAAAATGTATTTGAATGTATGATATTGTGAAATAACCTAAAGGAAGCAATTTGCACATTATCAATAGCATCTACAACCCACGTAAATTACCAAAAAGTTGTCCAAATATGCATAAATAGCCCTTATTGCATTAGTACATGTAACGCAGTAGAAATCTGGTTGTAAATATTGAAAAATCAGTCGTTAACCGCACATTACATTAAATCTTGAATCATTCTGTTTTTCCTTTACTGTTTAAATTTTGTACATTTACTATTATTTTTTACGTTTACTATTTTCTTTACATTCACTATATAGAGGATATTGAATGAGTGTTAGTTCAATACTGAATTTATTGCACGAGTTGAATAAAATTATATTATGCGAGCCTCTGGCGAGAATAACATTATTTAATTCAACGAGTTCAATAAATTCAGTAATGAGCATACACGAGTTTAATATTCTATTTATCACATACCCAAAATAAAGACCGTTTAAAGTTAAATAAGGGTAATTTTTCTTTGACGCGCCTATAGTTTAACGCTAACATTCAGCGCGTCTTTACACTATGTTTGTATAACGCTAATGACGTCACGTCAAAATATATGCACGGTCGTGCAATACCACATTTATGGAGTCGCAAAATCGGCACGGGTGTGTGAAAAATAAATTTTATTTTTATACCCCCGCACAACAAAGTTGTAAGGGGGGTATACTGGAATCAGCTTGTCCGTCCGGCCGGCCGTCCGGCTGTCCGGACGTCCGGCTGTCCGGCCGTCTGGCTGTCCGTCGGTTTTTTCTTTTCCGCCCAATAACTTAAGATTCCTTTGACCCACAGTCTTCATATTTGGCATGGAGGTTAGTCATGATTAGTACATGACTCCTATTGATTTTGAGGTCACCGGGTCAAAGGTCAAGGTCACAGGGGCCTTGGCTTCAAAAAGCTTGTCCGCCCAATACTAGTAACTTAAGATTCCTTTCACCCACAGTCTTCATATTTGGCATGGAGGTTAGTCATGATTAGTAGATGACCCCTATTGATTTTGAGGTCACTGGGTCAAAGGTCAAGGTCACAGGGGCCTTAACTTTAAAATGCTTGTCGGCCCAATAACTTAAGATTCCTTTGACCCACAGTCTTCATATTTGGCATGGAGGTTAGTCATGATTAGTACATGACCCCTATTGATTTTGAGGTCACTGGGTCAAAGGTCAAGGTCACAGGGGCCTTGACTTCAAAAAGCTTGTTCGCCCAATAACTAAAGATTCCTTTGACCCACAGTCTTCATATTTGGCATGGAGGTTAGTCATGATTAGTAGATGACCCCTATTGATTTTGAGGTCACTGGGTCAAAGGTCAAGGTCACAGGGGCCTTGACTTTAAAAAGCTTGTCCGCTCAATAACTAAAGATTCCTTTGACCCACAGTCTTCATATTTGGCATGGAGGTTAGTCATGATTAGTAGATGACCCCTATTGATTTTGAGGTCACTGGGTCAAAGGTCAATGTCACAGGGGCCTTGACTAAAAAAGTTTGTCCGCCCATTAGCTTAAGATTCCTTTGACCCACAGTCTTCATATTTGGCATGGAGGTTGATCATGACCATAAGGTGACCCCTATTGATTTTGAGGTCACTGGGTCAAGGGTCACAGGGACCTTGACAAAAAAAATAAGTTTTTCCCCTCAATTGCTTAAGAATGCCTGTCCGCAATGTATTGATTTTGACATTTTCACTTTTGAAGCATGTAGAATACATAACTTAGCAATGCACTGGCTTAGTAACCTCAGATTTGGCAGGGAAGTTGTCCTTGAGCTCTAAATGGCCACTGTTGACTCTGACAAAGTGGTATGCGGGGGTATTCACGTCATGACAGTGGCAGTTCTAGTTACATTTATTTTTAAAATTTTACATTAACTATTTTAATTGTTTGACATTTACTATCTTTATTTGTACATTTATTATTTAGAATTGTACATTTACTATTTACATTATTACATTTACTATTTAAATTGATATATTTACTATTTTTTATACTTTTTTGCTCATCTTAACGTGATTTTTACGGATTTTATTGAAAACTTTTCGCAAAGAAAAAGCCGCTGGGAAATGCCTGAATCATACATACATTAAACATATATATTATTCATACTTATTAACCTTTCTTCGTAAATGATTATATATTAAAAATACTTTGTCAGTCATTTCATGTATCGATTTTTGGTTTTTCAAATATACAAAATTAATAAACGAGTATTTGTATATTGAATGAGGTGTATAATTTCAAAAAAAGTATATTACGTTATATTGCGGTAAAATTATTTATGAAGGAAACGTTCATCCAATATGGGGGATAGCTCCTTCCTGTTTCCGAATGTTAGTAACAAACATCTATAAAACGGGATTCTTGCTGGTCCATGATAATAACAACTTGTTTGGCTTTCAACCTGATAACCAAAGTGATAAAGAAATTACCAAAGACTTAATTTATTTCAATTCACTAGGTTTTGCAACTGAACAAGTAAGTTTGCTGTATCTTTTTATTTTGTTTTGTTCTATTGACTCGTTCTTAGGTAACAATAAAAAATGTTTTAAGTTAAACAAACTTTTATAACAAAACATAATCTTGTTGGAGCCTTTCTATGCATGTTAATAAGGTTATGGACATATGAGCCGCGCCATGACAAAACCAACATAATGGGTTTGCGACCAGCATGGATCTAGACCAGCCTGCGCATCCGCGCAGTCTGATCAGGATCCATGCTGTTCGCTTACAGACCCTATAACAAGTAGAGAAACTGATAGCGAACAGCATGGATCCTGATTAGACTGTGCGGATGCGCAGGCTGGTCTGGATCCATGCTGGTCGCAAACCCATTGTGTTGGTTTTGTCGTGACGTGGCTCATATGTAAATAATAACAATACGCAGGTTCTATTATTCTATCAATAAAGCATCGATATTTTCTTTAAAATATCGTAGTTTTAGTTTTTTAATGCTTTTTATTTATTTCATAGTATGAACAAAATGGTATATCTTGGATGTTTGGCCCTTGCCTCATGTGTTGGTATGGCTCTTGGCTACGGAAGTGTTATGACGGGACACAACAAGTTTACCTCATACCCTAACATGGGTAACATGGGTAACATGGGTTACGGACCATACATGGCGGGATCTTCAGGCTTTGGAGGTTTTCTAGGTGGTACAGGCGGCTCAAGTGGTGGTATGGGCGGCATGTTTGGAAACATTATCCAACGTAAGTTTAACAAACGTTCATTCTTTGTTATGAGTAAATACGACGTCCTTTGATATTTTTTAGAAAAAAATGTATTCGTGAATTTATTATAAGTGAAAGATATAGAGGATATTTGTTTAGTTCAGTGTAAGATCGGAATATATTTCACCGAGTGAGCACCAAAAGGTATATTTCACGAGTGGCGCAGCCACGAGTGAAATATGAACTTTTGGTGTTCACAAGGTGAAATATATTTCAATCTTAAACTAAACTAAACAAATTTTCTTTTTATTATATGCAAAGAAACGTTTAAAAAAGACATTTAATCTAATACTGAATGAAAAGCGCGCCAAATAATAATACAACGTGACGTCATTTACGACGTCACGTCATTAAGTTGGTACCCAGTACTGTGCACGCTGGTATTTCACTAAAACAACGTAAGGGGCTTAAATTTAAAACAGTGAAATTATCAAAATGGTAATTTCACTGTTTCAAACAGTGAGATTACCAGTTTTATATCACTGATATATTTCTATAAACCACCGAAAAGCATGTAATAAATATGACGTAATTTTTGTTATCTTGTGTTATTTTCTATTAAACATTTTAATGTACATTCAGTTCAAAGATAATGAATTTTATTATAAATGTATGAACAATCTACACTTACATTTTTTCTTTTTCTTTCTGTCATTCATATTCTGTACATTTATATTACGAAAGATTATTTCTCTTGCTATTATTTCAAATGAAATAATGTATTTATATGTCTTATTTCAGTGTTCTTATTCATCTTTGTGATCAACATCTTGTTCTCGAGCACTGGTCTTGGTTCGGGCCTTGGCTCAGGTGGCCTGGGTATCGGCAAGAAGTCTTCACACGTGACCCGTGACTATGACTTTTACTGAACACAGTGGGAATAAGATGTAGGCAAATCATTATTTTCATATTTAGTCAACCTTTTGTTTAGATATACATAAATACCTTTTTCTTAATTTCAACTTTTTATATAATTTCTTGATTATGATATGGTCTTTTATTGCTTATAAATATGTAATATACAAATGAAAACTATTTATAGCAAAGTCATTTACATATTTATGCCCCCATTTCGAAGAAAAGGGGGTATATTGCTTTGCACTTGTCGGTCCGTCGGTCCGTCGGTCCGTTGGTCCGTCGGTCCGTAGACCAAATGGTTTCCGAGTGATAACTAAAGAACCCTTAGGCCTAAGAACTTCAAACTTGGTATGGTGATTGGTCATGACCAGTAGATGACCCCTATTGATTTTGGGGTCAAGGGGTCAAAGGTCAAGGTCACATTGACCTTGTAAGCAAAAACGGTTTCCGATCAATAACTAAAGAACCTTAAGGCCTAGGAACTTCAAACTTGGTATGGTGATTGGTCATGACCAGTAGATGACCCCTATTGATTTTGGGGTCAAAGGGTCAAAGGTCAAGGTCACATTGACCTTGTAAGCAAAAAAAACGGTTTCCGATCAATAACTAAAGAACTTAAGGCCTAGGAACTTCAAAACTTGGTATGGTGATTGGTCATGATCAGTAGATGATCCCTATTGATTTTGGGGTCAAGGGGTCAAAGGTCAAGGTCACATTGACCTTGTAAGCAATAACGGTTTCCGATCAATAACTAAAGAACTTTAAGGCCTAGGAACTTCAAACTTGGTATGGTGATTGGTCATGATCAGTAGATGACCCCCAATTGATTTTTGGGTCAAGGGGTCAAAGGTCAAGGTCACATTGACCTTGTAAGCAATAACGGTTTCTGATCAATAACTTAAGAACTTTAAGGCCTAGGAACTTCAAAACTTGGCGTGTTGTGATTGGTCATGATCAGTAGATGACCCCTATTGATTTTGGGGTCAAGGGGTCAAAAGGTCAAGGTCACATTGACCTCTTGGGTAAAAACGGTTTCTGATCATTAACAAAAGAACCCTTAGGCCTAGGAACTTCAAACTTTGTATGGTGATTGGTCATGACCAGCAGATGACCCCTATTGATTTTGGGGTTAAGGGGTCAAAGGTCAAGGTCACATTGACCTTGTAGGTAAAAAACGATTTCGATCAATAACGAAAGAACCCTTAGGCCTAGGAACTTCAAACTCGGTATGGTGATTTGTCATGACCAGCAGATGACCCCTATTGATTTTTGGGGTTAAGGGGTCAAAGGTCAAGGTCACATTGACTTTGTACATGTAGGTAAAAACGGTTTCCGATCAATAACGAAAGAACCCTTAGGCCTAGGGACTTCAAATTTGATATGGTGATTGGTCATGATCAGTAGATGACCCCTATTGATTTTGGGGTCAAGGGGTCAAAAGGTCAAGGTCACATTTACCTCTTAGGTAAAAACGGTTTCCGATCAATAACTAAAGAACCCTTAGGCCTAGGAACTTCAAACTTGGTATGGTGATTGGTCATGACCAGTAGATGACCCCTATTGATATTGGGGTTAAGGGTCAAAGGGCAAGGTCACATTGACCTTGTAGGTAAAAATGCTTTCAAATCAATAACTTAAGAACCCTTTGGCCTAGAAACTTCAAACATGGTATGGTGATTGGTCATGACCAGCAGATGACCTATTGATTTTGGGTCAAGGGGTCAAAGGTCAAGGTCACATTGACCTTGTATGTTAAAACGGTTTCCGATCAATTAACTAAAAACGCTTAGGCCTAGGAACTTCAAACTTTGTATGATGATTGGTCGTGACCAGCAGATGACCCCTTTTGAGTTTTGGGTCAAGGGGTCAAAGGTTAAGGTCATGACCAGTAGATACTTGATAACCCTTATTAATTGTTTGATCACTGGGTCAGAAGTCATGCATAATAACCTTTTCACATGACTAATTGGCTGCTGATAGGGGGCATACATGTTTTACAAACATATCTTGTTTGTTATGAATTTCAGGAAAGCAATGGAAAGAAGAAATAGAGAAAAGCGTCGACTGATTTATATATTACAGGGAAACCAAAATGAAACTCATCTGTCATTTAACATTGTATTTATTTGAAAAATAAAAAATAAAATAAAAATGGTAAAATTACGTCAAGACTTTTTTTTCTTATTTGTGAAAAAAATATTTAAAGAGTATCACTACATACAAAGTCCAGGTCATCCAGTCTGACGAGTTTTTATATTCTGTTTTGGTTCAAATTTTACATTATTGAATTATTCTAAATTTTGAAAGATTGATCCAAACTTAAATGAAGCGAGGCAAATCCATTACACAAAATCAAGGACAGGAGTTAGTCCCTTTAACTTTGCTCTTCTCTTGTACTTGTGTCCTCTTGTGCATTCAAATAACTAGAATATCGTGTACCTGGTCATCTTCAACTACTATTATCATCAAGTACCTAACGTCCCTGTCTTGATCATATAGCAGCATGTATAAAATGTTGCATACATGTTTCTCTCCCCCGCCCCTGTGTTCTCTTCCATTGTTGATTCGGTGCCTTCTGTGTACTACTGGGAATGCGTTCAGTGAACGTCGCCCTGCCTTGTTGACCTTTCCCATACATTATTTAACTGTTGATATACTTTCAGCCAATCAGTATTACAGTATGAAAATAATGCTGCTTAAAATAGACAAGAATTAAATGAAAAGTATTAACAAACAAAAACACGACTGTTTACAATTTAATTAGAATAAACACGATATGAAAAAAAAATTCTTTTGGGTAGCTGTTGTTGATATTGTTATAATGATAGTGTCTTACAAATGAAAATATATATAAAATAATCAATTTATCTTTTGCTTTTGAGAAGATTACTGATTATCCGTGAAAATTATAATTGATGATTTCAAAGTGAAAATTATCGAAATTTGATTTAACACTTTTCAATAAAGAGACTACTCCAAAATTAACCCACATGGGGTACCCCTTACTTTTATTTTCGCTGACATTTACGACATTATCAGGCCAGTTTAGAGCAAAACAATGATGAAAT
The DNA here is from genome assembly GCF_026571515.1 of Ruditapes philippinarum. Lineage (NCBI taxonomy): Eukaryota > Metazoa > Mollusca > Bivalvia > Venerida > Veneridae > Ruditapes > Ruditapes philippinarum. Next base: position 860 of record NW_026864818.1, on the reverse strand, counting down.
GACTTATTACTTAAATTACAAACGTAATTCAAATAGATAAAAATACTTCATTGCATTCAATCTACGCGATTCCGCAAAACATTGTCTCTTTTTAAGTTTTTTGGTTACATTCATAAACAGTCTGAATAATTACACTTCATTCCAAATGCAAAACTGCTCTTGAAAGTTATTATAGGATTTTCAAGTATTACATGCAAAAACTTGAAGACATTTATGCATTTTAAGTACCACATGCAAAAGTGCTCTTGAAGACAATTTGTCATATAAAGCACCTCATGAAAACATCATGGCATTTTAAGTACCACATCAAAAAAAAAAAATTGCAAAACCGCTGTTGGAAGAATATTGGCATATTAAGTACCACATACGAAAACTGCTCTCGAAGACATTTTGGTATTTTAAGTACTCATGCAAAATTGCTCTTTGAAGACATCGGTGGCATTTTAAGTACCATATGCAAGATGATCTTGAATATATTCTGGCATTTTAAGTATCGCATGTTAACTGTTCTTGAAGAAATTTTGGCATTTAAAGTACCACGTGCAAAACTGCTCTTGAAGACAAATGGGCATTTCAATTACAACATGAAGAATTGCTCTTAAAAAGACATTTTTGCATTTCAAGTACCAGACCACCTACAAACTGCTCTTAAAAAGCGTTTTTTGCATTTAAGATGAATGCAATAATGCACTTGATTGACATTTTGGCATTTTAATTTCACATGCAAAACTGTAATGTGACATGTAGGGAAGCAATGACCAGTCATCAGCCAGAGAGATAAGTAAATAACTGGGCCAGCGTTTGTAGTGGGACAACCCTTTCAAAACAAAATTGCTCTTGACGTTATTAAGGTTTAAGAT
>NW_026864817.1:0-38023 GCF_026571515.1 Ruditapes philippinarum | reverse complement strand
AACAAATTGATTTATCCTCTCATGATTATTTGTTCAAATTTGTCATAGTTCATGAACTATTTTTGAAGGGGCTACCATTGTATAATTTTGTTGTAAAATACAAATTGTAAATTCGCGATGGTGCTTTCCAACAAGATTATCAGATTATCGTCATTTGTTGTCATCAGAGTCATTTTGCCGGTGTTAAAACTTAATATTAACACATAGTGTATTTGAACTTACATTTATTGATTTCAAGATTGAATGATTTAAATGACAGTGGCATATCTTGTTTAAAGAAACAAAATTGATATTTAAAATCTAAGGATTTTTCATTGTATGGTTCAGTTAAATTTTTAACACGGTTATTTGTCGCCATTTAAACGGTTAGGCATTTTTTCTAACCATAACACCCCTACTTCTAAAGATACTCGCGTAACCTTAATGGTAGCTAAAAGAATTAATGTGTAGGACAAACTAATAAAAACAAAATCATTTTGTAGAACATGCAAAAATCAAATAATTTGAGCTATTTATTTATGGGCAATTTCTCCATACTACTGTACATATTAATACATTTTCAGGGAAATGCATTTCATGAAATATATAAAATTTAATGTGACTATTAACAATTAATAACCAGAAAAAGTTTATCTGCAAGGTGCAGCAGATAATTTCATTTTTAGCATAATAGGTTGGGGACATTTGCGCACTTTCTTTGTTTATTTTTACAAACTATATAATCAAGGCCGTCGTTGATGGTCTGGCCGGTCCGGCCTTTTGGGGCCGGGACCAATATTTTGGCTAAAAATGAGTAAAAAAAAAAAAAAAAAAACAAAAGCAAATCGCTGATTAGCAATTTGGTACTTAACTGGCCCTTAAGCAATGCGCGGTAATATACAAACATGATGGACACAATTAATTGACCAGGCTATATGTAGGGTCCTACAAAAATCAAGTTTTTGAGGACTCTTTCGGTGTAATGCTCGCCACACGACATCCGACAGAAACCTCAGCCAAATCTCCTCAATCACACGAGTTTCATGTAAGCATCCGGGGCCATGGGGCTAGAAAAGGGGCTCTTGATAGTTGATAAGACAGTTTTCCATTCTTTATGGACTAAACTTCAAAGTAATTAGCGTCGGTCGGTTAACGATTAAATGTTCCGTGGTAAAGAAAGGCGCCAACCACGATTCAGATGGGGCACGATGTGGCTTTACCACCCATTACGTGCAGGACGTGCTCCTGCCTAAGTACTTTGAATCGACTTTGCCACGCCAGTTGTTAAAAGAGTATTTTCCAACAGGATATTCGGCGTACTTCAAACGTTCGCGGAGAATTTTACTTATAAAGGCCGCACAACCTTTGAAACCGAGCCCACTAGAGAACTGGTTCGTGGTAACGATATTAACCGAAGACAATTACAGTAGATGTGCAGCTTCAAGCTGCTACGTTTCACTTTTGACAAGCAGTAAATTATAATTTACTCTACTCGACATTTTGAAATTTGCGTCAGAACAGTCGGGCTAGAACGAGCATGTTTCTCTCTGAGGTTGCTGTGTTGTTAAAGATTTTGGTTAGTATTGCCTGCCTACTAATGCTACCAGTCAGGGTTCTCACTAGGACTTTTAAAATATGGGTCCATGGATCCCAACCCTGAAAAATTGGAGTCCAAAAGCGCGTAGCAAACTAAATATTGGTTTACGATACATGCCCAAACGTCCCGGATGCCCGGGAATTTCCGGAAAATCGGATGTCTGTCCCGGAGATGTTCCCGGATCGATTGATCCCAAAAAAAAATCGATATTTTTGCAAATTTTCATAAATTTTCTTAAGCATCAAATCTCGCCACCTCTTGATTAAAAATATTCTGACCTTGTACACATAATACACAGAACGTTGACACTTAACAAGTTTACAATATACGCCCCCCAATTATAGACTTCGATTCCCCCGCAATAGCTTTCGTCATCGTCATCAGGCCAATTAACGTTCTCTGTTGAATTCCGGCAGCGTTTAATTGGCTCGGGTTAATTAATGGGTTTACGGCCCTTAACGATTATCGTTAATCCCCGATAATTATTAATTTTTTAGATCAAACGGCTAACTTGCCCAAAGTCTAATTATTACAAACAATGTAAATAATATCTATCAAATAAAAAAAATTAAAGGTGTCAAATAAATCACCTTGCTGTGTTTGTTTTTTGACTGGAAAGAATTGCATTACGTGACATGTAGTAATTATCACGACTTTATGATATAACGGGTGAACAACATGGCTGCGCCCATTCACCGGGTTTTATAACTTACAACTTACTTGCTTTTAGGGAATAATAAATGAATAAAGAAATACTATAAAATGATAATATGTCGACCTAAAAGACTACTTATAAAAAACTAGTAAGTTAACTGTTTATCATTAAAATTTCAGGAGAAAGTCGTCCTAATTTAAATAACGTTATACGATTGACACCCCCCCCCCCCCCCTTTTCACAACTGCCTACACATCCATTATTGCCGCGATGAAAAGTGTCCCGGAAAGCTGTCCAAAAATTATGGCATGTATGTGTTTACAGATTAGTCATATAATGCTCACAATAGTATTGCTGATATTTTGAACCTTCAAGAGACTTCCAAAGTTTATAGTTATTCAAAAGAAACTCTGAACTACATAGTAAAATTATTGTTTTGTTGTTAATATTTATTATGAAATTATTTCATTATAATGCATCAACACATGGAAATCGTTTTTTGTTTTTGTTTTTTTTTTCACTTTTATACCAAATCAAATTTTATTCTGCTTAAATAAGTCCACTCTAAAGACAAAAACTTTATATTTGTAAAAAAAAAACGTAAATGTATATAGGCAGCGTTTAGTGGAATGAATAGGAAAATCGTGTACAGCTTCGTGTACAGCTTCACACAGTGTGTAAGAGATTCATCCCATTGACAATTATTTTATATCTTCAAAAGGGGGCAAATTGAAGATTGATATTTAAATATTTAATGTTGATTAAATAATTAAGGGACAATTCTTTCGCATGTTTGGCTTGGAAACCGAGAATTTTTGCGAAATTTTAGGGTTTCTGACGAACGTGAAATCACCGATGTTCGGGATAAAATCTAAATATCAAAGAAAAGCGTATGTTGTCCTGGCATTTGGGCACAATATCTTAAATTCTTAATACTCTTATAGAAAGTTTTTGCAAGAATGAAACGTAAGCAAAATTGTGCCTAGAAAATGCCGAAAATATTCGTGGTTGTAAACAATCGGTAATGTTTATGCGTCCCCAGGCAAAATTAAGCGTACGTGGAATCCTTGCTCTGAAATATTTGCGTCCAGCTGTAATAAACATGCGTACCGGGACGCCGAAATAAGCGTCCCCGAGAACCCTGACCAGTGAAAGGACATTCTCGGCGTTCAGAAGAATTAAGACATACCTGAGATCGACAATGTCTCAGGTACGTTTGAACAATCTAATGGTGTTAACTGGACAGATCCACTCAACTTACGTGTAACTGCCGATGAGTTCATTACTACCAGAGAACGACGGCGATGTGTTTTTAGCTCACCTGTCACAAAGTGACAGGGTGAGCTTTTGTGATCGCTTTTCGTCCGGCGTCCGTCCGTCCGTCGTCCGTCCGTAAACTTTTGCTTTAAATGACATCTCCTCATAAACCACTGAGCCAATTTCATCCAAACTTCACAGGAATGTTCCTTTGGTGGTCACCTTTAAAAATTGTTCAAAGAATTTAATTCCATGCAGAACTCTGGTTGCCATGGCAACCGAAAGAAAAATCTTTAAATATCTTCTTTTAAAGAACCCAAAGAGCTAGAGCTAAGATATTTGGCATGAAACATCTTCTAGTGAGTGTCTACCAAGTTTGTTCAAATAAAAGCCCTGGGGTCAAAATTGGCCCCGCCCCGGGGGATCATTGATTTTCCCTATATGCATATAGTAAAAACTTAAAAAATCTTTTTTAAAGAACCGTAAGAGCTAGAGCTTAGATAATTGGCATGAAACATCTTCTAGTGAATGTCTATCAAGTTTGTTCAAATAAAAGCCCTGGGGTCAAAATTGGCCCCGCCCCAGGGGGTCATTGATTTTCCCTATATGCATATAGTAAAAACTTAAAAAATCTTCTTTTAAAGAACCCAAAGAGCTAGAGCTAAGATATTAAGCATGAAACATCTTCTAGTGTCTACCAAGTTTGTTCAAATTAAAGCCCTGGGGTCAAAATTGGCCCCGCCCCGGGGGGGTCATTGATTTTCCCTATATGCTATTAGTAAAAACTTAAAAAATCTTCTTTTAAAGAACCATAAGAGCTAGAGCTTAGATATTTGGCATGAACTGTCTTCTAGTGAATGTCTACCAAGTTTGCTCAAATAAAAAGCCCTGGGGTCAAAATTGACCCCGCCCAGGGGGTCATAGATTTTCCCTATATGCATATAGTAAAAACTTAAAAAATCTTCTTTTAAAGAAACTCAAAGAGCTAGAGCTAAGATATTTAGCATGAAACATCTTCTAATGGGTGTCTACCAAGTATGTTCAAATAAAAGCCCTGGGGTCAAAACTGGCCCCGCCCCGTGGGGGCATTGATTTTCCTTATATGTGTATATCAAAAACTTAAAAATCTTCTTTGAAAAAACCCAAATAGCTAGAGTTTAGATATTAAGCATGAAACATCTTTAAGTAAATATCTACAAAGTTTGTTCAAATAAAAGCCCTGGGGTCAAAACTGGCCCTGCCCCAGGGGTGTCATTGTTTTTAACTATATGTGTATAGTAAAAACTTTAAAAATCTTCTTTTAAAAAACCCAATGAGCTAGAACTTAGATGTTTAGCATGAAACATCTTCTAATGGGTGTCTAACAAGTCTGTTCAAATAAACAAATAAAAGCCCTTGGATAAAAATTGGCCCGGGGGTGGGGGGGGGGGCTATATACAGGTGAGCGACCTCAGGGCCATCATGGCCCTCTTGTTTGAAAATTAACATAAAATGAGCCTCTGTGTTGTGTAAGATTATTGTTAACAAAATACAAGTTACTGCTAAACAAAAAGTGGTTATTGTTGACTCGTTATGTACTATTCTTCCATCATGTCATTGATTGTTGTGATTTATGCTAAACAGTATTCCACGTACTGTAATATTTATTTTATTTGTTTATTTAGAATCATCAGATAAAAATGCATCTAAAGAATTATAATAACATCAGTTATTGTTTATTCATGTACTAGCGGCAGGCTGTAAACTGTGCAAAATATACGGGAAAACGCCCCTGAGAGCATCCTAGAATAAAAAAATTTCCGGGGGAGCATGCCCCCCTACCCCCCTAGATTCTACCTAAAACCAATCAAATTGGCCGCACCAATCACAAAATCATGACGACGGGCCTTGATAATATAAAAAAAAATTTACCCCAAATTTTAAAAAAATTTTTTTCTTTTTTTTTTCCAAATAGACAAAAAACGGTGATGTAGATTGGTTGAACGGGGCCCTTGGGGCAACCCCAAAATTTTGAAGAAGACGGGGAAAATAAAACACGATCACAGATTCGTTTAGGGAGAAACAGGAAAGGCCCCCGCTAAAAGGGAAAATGCTCTGTACATTTTTGTTTTGGGTACAGCAAAAGCCCAGAAGGTCCGGGTACCCTGTAGTATAAAAAATTTTTCCCACATTTTTAGAAAAATTTTCCCCGTTTTTTTTTTTTGGGGGTTGTCAGCCAAAAAAAATTGGAAAACGAAATTTTAAAGACCCTTTCCCCATTACTGGAGTGTCATTAATTGTTAATGGTCCTAAATTTTCTAAAACCCTGTGAATTACTTGAAGTGCATCAATATTGTGTGTTTAAAGGGGAAAGTATAATTATGTGATTATCAATTTAGTTAAATTATGTGAATATCAATTAGTTATCTATAATTCTTTTATCCTGGCAGGGAACTGTACATTTTACTTTATGTGCTTATGCAAAGAAAGATAAATAAATTGTTTACATTTTGACAACAAATTTTGTCATTTAGTGTTATAATATATATTTATAATTATGTTTTTATATGAAAATTCAAATATATTGTTTCAAAGGACTTATCATTACAGATATTTTTTTAATTATTAATTATACCCCAAAAAACGAAGTTTGGGGGGGTATATAGGAGTCAACCTTTGTGGTCGGTCGGTCGGGGTCGGTCGGTCCAGACGTCCGTTGCATTTTCCTTGTCCGGAGCATAACTTGAAAACTAAGGTTGGAATTCAATATAACTACATACAATGGTCAAGCACATTGAGAGGAAGTGCAGTGCACAAGAACCATAACTCTATCTTGACTAATTACAGAGTTATTGCCCTTTTGTTACTTTTCCTTGTCCGGGGCATAACTTTGAAAAACTTACTTGGTTGGAATTCAAAACAATTCATACAATTGTCAAACACAATTTTAAGGGGAAGTGCAGTGCACAAGGAACCATACTCTATCTAAAGTAATTACAGAGTTATTTGCCCTTTGTTGCTTTTTCATTGCTTTTTTTTGTCCGTTGCATTTTCCTTGTCCGGAGCATAACTTGAAGACTAATGGTTGGAATTCAATATAACTACATACAATGGTTCAAGCACATTGAGAGGAAGTGCAGTGCGTAAGAAAATAACTCTATCTTGACTAATTACAGAGTTATTGCCCTTTGTTACTTTTCCTTGTCCGTGGCATAACTTGAAACTACTGGTTGGAATTCAAAAACAACTTCATACAAATTGTCAAACACAATAAGGGGAAGTGCAGTGCACAAGAACCATAACTCTATCTAAGAGTAAATTACAGAGTTATTGCCCTTTGTTGCTTTTCCATTGCCTTCTTTTTTTTGGCTGGGACCATAACTTGAAGACTAATGGTTGCGAATTCAATATAACTACATACAATGGTCAAGCACATTGAGAGGAATTGCAGTGCATAAGAACCATAACTCTATCTAAAGTAATTACAGAGTTATTGCCCTTTATTACTTTTTCATTGCTTTTTTTTGTGTCCGGACCATAACTTGAAGACTAATTGTTGCAATTCATTTATAACTTCATACAATGGTCCAGCACATTGAGAGGAAGTGCAGTGACAAAAAACTATAACTCCATTTTGACTTATTACAGAGTTTACTGCCCTTTGTTTCTTTTCCTTGTCCAAGCATGACTTTAAAACTACTGGTTGGAAATTCAAAACAACTTCATACAATGGCCAAGCACAATAAGGGAAGTGCAGTGCACAAGAACCATAAACTCCATCTTGACTAATTACAGAGTTATTGCCCTTTGTTACTTTTCCATTGCTTTCTTTTGTCCGGACCATAACTTGAAGAGTTATTGTTGGAATTCATTATTAACTTCATACAATAATGGTCAAGCACATTGAGAGGAAGTGCAGTGCATAAGAACCATAAACTCCATCTTGACTAATTACAGAGTTACTGCCCTTTGTTACTTTTCCTTGTCCAGAAGCATGACTTGAAAACTACTGGTTGGAATTCAAAACAACTTCATACAATGGTCAAGCACAATAAGGGGAAGTGCAGTTCGCACAAGAATTCATAACTCCATCTTGACTAATTACAGAGTTATTGCCCTTTGTTTACTTTTCCTTGTCCAGAGCATAACTTGAAAACTACTGTTTGGAATTCAGTACAACTTCATACAGTTGTGGAGGACATTAAAAGGAAGTGCAGTGCACAAGAGCCATAACTCATTTTGACAAAATACAGAGTTACTGCCTTTGATACTTTTTCCTTGTCCGGAGCATAACTTAAAACGTACTGGTTGGAATTCAAAACAACTTCATACAATGGTCAAGCACAATAAGAGAAGTGCAGTGCACAATAACTATAACTCTATTCTTCAGTATTTATAGAGTTATTGCCCTTTGTTTTTTTTCTTTGTCTTTCTGAACTTATTACAGAGTAATTCAATTAAACTTCATTTCAATGGCCAACCATTGAAAGGAAATGCAACATACATGAACACAATTATCTTTTAATTGCCCACAACCATAAACTCTATGTTTCAATTCTATTACAAGGTATTCTGTTACTAGTAACATCCTCATTTCCGAAGCAGACTTGTGGGGTATTAATCACATTTAGTGATAGTTCTAGTTTATTTTTAGCTCACCTGTCACAAAGTGACAGGGGTGAGCTTTTGTGACGCTTTTCGTTCCGCGTCCGGCGGCGATCCCTTCGGGTCCGTCCGTTCGTCCGTCCGTAAACTTTTTACTTTAAATGACATTCTTCCTCATAAACCACTAAGCCAAATTTCATCCAAACTTCACAGGAATGTATCCTTTGGTGGTCACCTTTAAAATTGTTCAAGAATTTAATTTTCCATGCAGAACTCTGGTTGCCATGGCAACCGGGAAAGAAAAACTTTAAATATCTTCTTTTAAAAAAACCTAACAGCTGGCTTAGATATTTGGCCATGAAAACATCTTCTGTGAGTGTCTACCAAGTTTTTCAAAGTAAAGGCCTGGGGTCAAAACATTGGGCCCCCCGGCCCAGGTGGGTCACTTGATTTTCCCTATTAATGCATTATAGTAAAAACTTAAAAAAATTTTTTTAAAGAACAAAAGCTATGTTCAGAGCTAAAATATTTAACATGACATGTTCTGAATAACGTGTCTACCAAGATTGTTCAAATAAAAGCACCTGGGTCAAAATTGGCCCGCCCTGTGCGGTCATTGGATTTTCCCAAATATGCATACTTTGGTAAAAACTTAAAAACGTCTTCTTTATAAAGAATCAATATATCTAATGGCTAAGTATTTAGCATCAAACATTCGTCTAAATAGGTGCTCTACCAAGTTTGTTACAAATAAAGCCCTGGGCGTCAAAATTGGGCACCGCCCACTGGGGTCATTGATTTTCCTTATATTGTATAGGCAAAAACAAAAAAAATCTTCTTTAAAAACCCAAATAGCTAGAGTTAAATATTAAGGATTGAAACATCTTTTAGGGTGTCACAAAGTTTGTTCAAATAAAAAGACCTGGGGTCAGAATTGGGCCCCACCCCGGGGGTCATTGATTTTTTTTTATATGTGTTATAGCAAAAAACTGAAAATTTGAAAAAACCCAAATAGCTAGAGTTTTTTAGATATTAAGCATGAAAACATCGGTTCTAGTAAGTGCTACAAAGGGTTTGTTTCAAAATTAAAAAGCCCTGGGGTCAAAACTTCGGCCCCAAAAGGTCCCAGGGGTTCATTGTTTTTAACTTATGTGTATGAGTAAAACTTAAAAAAAATCTTTTTTTAAAAAGCCCCAATAGCTAGAGCTTAGATGTTTAGCATGAAACATCTTCTTATGGGTGTCTACCAAGTTTTGTCGCAAATAAAAAGCCCTTGGGTTAAATTGGCCTGCCAACATTGGGGGGTGGTTGGGGGGCCTTTATATAAAAGGTCGGAGCAACCTCAGGCCTTTTCATGGCCCTCTTGTTGAACCTTTTTGATTTTTTTTTGGCTTATTCACTTTTTAAATTTACACTTTTGAAATTATTTCAAGATTTATTTGTTTTTTCTGTTCTTTTTTTTTTCAGAAAAAAGACAATATTCACGGGTTAAATTTTAAAAAGTTTGTAAAATAAAGGGCAAGTACAAATAAATTTAACCCAGCCTGAACAAGATCGGGTGAAATAAGAAAATAATTATATTCATGGGAATTTTTTTAAAATTTGAGAGAAAATTTTTAATATTCACTGGCAAGTGGCTCCCCATGCAAAGGGGACTTTTTAAAGGTAGAAATTTAAAGTTAAAAAGATAGGCTGATTTTTCCCATGTTTGATTTTGCACCCTTTTCTGGTTTTTTTTTTCTTTCCTTTAAGTTTAACTTTTCGAAAAATTTAGGGAGAGTTATAAAAAATTTTTACAAAAACCTTTGGGCATTTTTTTTTAGTTTTTTTGGGGTCACACACCTGTTCTCTGATTATCAAACTACGTTTTAATTTGATTTAATTTTTTCTACAGATTTTTATTCCCCTTTTCTTACTGTAAACACTGATTTTAAAAATAATAAAAAACATTTTTAGATGTTTATGTTTTGGACGTTTCTTGTTTATTATCATTGTTTTTTGAATATAATTTTTTTCAAAAAATTGGCTGTTTAAAAGTTATAAAAGCTAAAAAATTTTAAAGTGTATCAGCATAAATCTCTGCTGCAGCAGTTTCCCAGAATTTTTGTTTTAGATTTAAATAAATAAAAAAAATTTCCTAAATCCCGGGGTTTTAAATTTGAAATATTTTAGGAAAATTTCCCCTTTAAAAGGAATGAAGGGGTCCCAAAATGCATTGCAAAAGGGAATTAAAAACCTTTAAAAAAAATACATTTGATTTTTGTAGCTTTCCGATTTTAAATAGAAATTTTGGGCATGAGTGTAAATTTCCTTAAAGTTTTGTTTTATGCTAGTTTTTTTTTCCAAAAAAAAAACCCAGTTTGAAAAATTTAAAAGCTCAAAATGGATTTTTTTTTTTGTTGAAAACAAAGGGAATAACTAAAAAATTAAATATTTGATTTTTTTGGGTTTTTTGAAGTCCCCTTTTCCATTTAAAATTCCCGGGTTTTTTAAATTGTTGAAAAAATTTCAAGAGACAAAAAGAAACTGAAAAGTAAGTTTTGGGGGATTGGCGGGACCGTTTTAGACATGGGGGTTTAAATTCCCATTAAAATTTCAAAAACCCTTCTGCTTTTATCAGCCTACGGAAATTATTGAACCGTAGTAAAAAAAATTTGTAGATTGTTTGTCAAAAAAAAATTCATTCTTTTCTTTTTTTAAACTTCATCATGATAGGAACTGATTTTTTTCCCTTTCACTTTTTTAACAATATATTATTTTATGGGACAGGAAAGGGGATATTTCAGTTATTTTGACTTTTCAATACATTCCCGGGGCCGATGTTTTTTCAGTTAAAAAGTTTCTAAACGTTTTACGGGCAGGCTTTACGGGGAAAAAAACCTTTAAAACAACATAAACGCTTTTTCCATCTTGCCCCGCACCCTTTCTAAGAACATTGAAAAACCCTAGACACGACTTGTTATAACAAAAAGAGAAGATTACCCACTGACGATTTAATTTTTTCCTTTGTCATTGGGTCTTTCAGGTAATAGTCTTGCTCCAGAAAAACCCCCCTTTGGGAATAGTTTTTTTTTACTTTTATTAGATTCTGTTATCCCGGGCCCAGGTCAAGACTGTTTAAAGTGAGACTAAAAATTTTTTCCCCATTTAGACTTTTTGAAATAAGCTTTTTAATTTTCCCTTTAAAATATATATGTACTTAAAATTGCCCAGTCTAAAAGATCAGGGAAAACAAAAATTTAAATTTTTCTAAATTTAAAATGGGGAAAAAATTTATGTACACTGAAGAAAATCAAAAATGCCTTGTTTTGGGGTTTTGTAAAAATTTTTTAAAAAAAATTTAAATTTTAATGTACTAAAGTATTTTAAAATTTAAGACAAAAGGGCGTTAAAAAGTTTTTTAAAGTCAACGGGAAAACGCTTTAAAGGTAGTTTTTAAAAACCGGGGCCCCCAAAAATCTCAAGAGAAAGTAAAAACTTTTTTGCCAGGTTTTTTAAAACCCCTTAAAAGGGCCCCCACCCTGAAGGAACTTTTAAAAACAAAATGCCTCATCACTGAAAATTTGTATTCTATGGTTTTTTTTTGATGTAAAAATTTTTAAAAGTTTTGACACAAAAATGTTGGGGAAAAATGGAAAAAACGTTACACAAAGAAACCCCTCAAAGGGCTTCATGAAAGGGTAAGGGGCCCAGGGTTCAAAAAAATATTTCCTCAAAAAATGGCCCATCTAAAAAAAAATATAGAAATTCCTTTTGGACCTTTTTTTTTTAAGGGACTTTGCACCCTTAAAAACTTTTAAAAAAAAGGCTTTTAATTTTTTTTTAATTTCTTTTTTCAAAGTATTATTTTTTAGGGAGGGCAACAAGAAAACCGGGGTTTTAATCGAGTACCTGATGGACTTTCCAAATATCGGTTAACAAATTGATATTCGTTTTATCTGAAAAAAATAATTTTTCTTTTTTTTTGCGATTTAAAAAAGTTGGTGAAACCAATTAGTTTCAAAAAATTCAAAGATTTTGCTTTGGTATCTTAAAAAAATAACTTTTTAATTGCAATAAAAAAACACCCTTGCAGAGGTGCATTAAAATTTTAACGGGGCCCGTCAAAAATTTTTTTTTTTTGACTTTGCACACCTATGTCGTTTAAATGTCATCCAGCCTCTTATGATTTTTAATTACCTTTAATTTTTTTTACCCCAAGGGAAATTTTTTTGGGAAAACAAAAAGGGTTTGTTTTATTTATCAGGGTTTAAAGAAAAAAAGGAAACCCTAGAAATTTTAGCCCCATTTTTAAAACTTTTTTCCCGCCGATCGTCTATTTTTTTTCAAGAAAAAAAAAAATATGGGAACTGTTATCAGGGGTTTAAAAAATTGATTTTTGTTTTAATTAAAAAAATTGAAAAAATATAATGTTTTTTGATTTGATTATAATTTTTTTGTCTCCCGGGGCTCCTTTTTTCTATCTACAGATTTTTAATGTTTTGGGAATTTATAAAAAGAAAGTACTGTGACATTTTTGGATATTGTTTTGTTTAAATTTTTGAATATCACGGGAAATTTCACCCCGAGAAACAGAGTTCTCGATGGGAAAAAAAATGCCGAGTACTCGAGTTTTGATTTGTATGCGTTGCCCCTCCCTAATAAATTTTCCAAGTTAATTTTTAAATTTTCAAAATTTTCCCAAAGAAATTTTTTAAACCCGTTTTAAGTTGAAATATCTTTAAAAGTTTTCCCAAAAAAAAGAAAAAAAAGTAGGTTTCCAAAAAAAAATCAAGACTGTCCCTTTTTTTTTCACGTTTTAAGAAAATGACCAAATTGGGAACCCCTTTAAACAATTTTTTTTTAAAAAAAAAAAAAAAATTTGTTTTCACAAAAACTAAAAAGGGTCAAAACCCCCCCCCATTTAGGCCAAAGGGGGGGGGGGTTTAAAATCATGACATTTCCCAAAAATTTAAAATTTTCATGCTTATATTCCCTTTAAATGCCCCAAAAGGAAAGGGTTATTTTGGTTAAAAATTTTTAAGGGGGGTTTTGACAGGGGAACCACTTTTAAAAAAAGTTTGGAAACAATTTACAACCATTATTCCCCCGGGATGTACATAACCCCCCCCTGAAAAGGTTAAATCTAAAATCGTTTCCTTTTTTCACAAAGCCCCCCAAAGCACCCCGTAAGGAATTTTTCTAAAACATCTCTTTTTAAACCCGATTCATAAAAAAAAATCATGAATGAAAAGAAAATTTCTGCAAGCGTCTGGAGACACTGGGGTCCAACATTGTAAATGGGGTTAAATTTCCCTTCTAAGGTGTGAAAAAAGTTGAAAATCCCAAACTAAATTTTTCTAAAGGGTAGCATTTATTGTCAAATAAAACTGTAAAAAAAAATTTTTTATAATTTTTAGGTATTGGGGTGCCGTATGAAAAGAATTGACTCAAAAATTTTCAAATTTCGGAACCCCTTTCGAGGGCTTGACCTGAAATCCAACTGTATAGAACTTGTTTTCCCGACGAAATTTTCAAATTACGGAACTTTTTTCAGAGCTTTTGCTAGCCCAAATAACTTTAACAATTTTTTTCAACCCAGTGTTTTTCCTTAAGGGGTTTTTACCAAAAAATCATTTTAATTTTTTTAGACCCCAAGGGAACCCAAAAAAATCAGAAACTGCGTTAAAAGATTGTGCTTATTTAAACCCTTTTGAACTTGAAATTTGGGTAATAACGAAATGGAAATGTTGCCCCCTCAAAACGGTCGATTTTTAATGACTTCAAATTTATATCTGCCTTTTAATAAAAAATTTTAAAAGTTTTGCCCGCCAAATTCATGAAACTGAGGTTAGACAGTGTGGATTTGTTCGGGAAAAAGTTTTGATGCGATTGGGGAAAATACCAAAATTTTAGCAGGGTTATGTGGATGTGCCCACGTTGATGGAATGTTTCGAAAAATCAAAAAAGAAAAAAAGGTAACAAAAAATATGTTTAAAAAGAATGTTGTTTTAAAAAAATTTTTTTCATGAAATTTTTAAATGTCCCGAAATTTTAAAACATTTTTTGTAAATTTCAAAAGTACTTTTAAATTTACCTCTAATTGAAAACTGTGAAAGGGGAAATGTTAAGAGATTTTGGGACAAACATTCTAAAGGTTTTTCCCAAATTTCCCTTATATTTACAGAAATATAACCCGAGATAAAGGTATTTTCAAATGTTTTCTATTTCAATATTATGTGGGTTTACTATTATAATGTTCATCCATTTCCCGATAATAATTATTCTTAGCCCGGAAAAAAACACATGTATTTTAAATTTTAATTTTTTGGGGAAAGTACTTTTTATTATGCCCGTGCAAAGTTTTTAATGTTTCCTTTCCCCTCTAAGACTATACAAAAAAACTTTTAAAGTTTGGGTTCAGTTTGTGGGATGTATTTTTTGATCTTGATCTTGGGACTAAAACATTTACACTTCAGATGTTAATGGGTCCCAAAAAATTAGAAATGAAATAGCCTTTGCCAAACTAAATTTCCTGTTTATATTGAAACCAAACCCTCTTTTCTCCAGTTTTCTTAAAATTTATTTTTTAATATAATTTTTATTTTTTTAAAGGATAACATGTACAAACATTTTTTATGAAGTAAAATTTTTTTTTTTACATAATAATTATGGCATATATATTTGTTACAGTATAAAAATGACAGGACCCTTGCTTTTCTTTGGAAAGAAAATAAAGATGTTAAAAAAACCCCTTTTTTTCCCAAAATGACCTTACAAAAGGCCCCATAGAGCATGTCTTTTAAATTAAGTAATTATAATTTTTCTAACACAAATTTGGGATTTTTTCCCTAATTGAAAAGGAGAACCCAAAAAGAGTGTTATTTTTTGCATAAAATCACTTTGTTTTTCTATATAAAAATTGTGAACCCTAAAAATTATAAAAAGTTTACGTTTTCCCTAAAAAAAGGGATAAAGCTGGGAAAAAAGTACGAAAAAAATCGGGCACAGTTTAAACTTGGTTTTTTCAGGGATTTGGGAAACATTTATTTTTTGATGTCGTGTTAAATCGAAAAAATATATCCAAAACGGTGATTTTATCGCTTGAAAAAAAATCACTGTTTGCGTTCGGAGCCCCATCATTAAAATTTACTCGGGCTACGACCTCGTGAAAAATTCCCGGGATCTGAAAATCCAAACAGTGTTTTTTTTTAGCATATAATCACAGTTTTTGGGGTATATTTTGTTCTTAAAAAAATGTCATACTACAAAGCGCAGTTTAAAAAAAATGTACTGTTTTTTGTTACAGGTTTTTCCCTTTTTGAAGAGGACCTTCATTTCATTTTAAAGCCCATTTCCTGGGCTCCCGCCCGGCCCGTGTTTTGGGGTGGTAAAATACTTTTTTTCCCGTGCAGTGTTTTGATACCAAGGGAAAGGGGGATCTTTTCGCCGTTTTAGCCCTACAGTCACAGCTGTGATTAAAGGAGGACTGGATTTCCCCGGAAAGGGTTTCTGTGCTCGCCTCAATGTTGGAAAAAATTCCCGAAAACCCAAAGCCCACTGGAAATAGCTGTTTAGATTAAGTGGGGGAAAAATTTATTAAACTGACTGATCAATTTCCGAAAGAAAAATGTAGTTAGTGAACTTTAGTGCTGGAAAAAACATGCATAAAATAAAAATGCGGAAATAGCTGTTTTAAATTTTTAAAGTTTGGAAAAAGCTGTTTTTAAAATTTTGCTGGAAAAAAGAAAATGTACCCGAAAGATTTAAATTTTTAGGAGAAAAAACTATTGACTGTTTTCTTTTCCCTATTTTAATATGTGGAAATTTTTTTGTTAATTTTTTTAAAAAATGTTTTTTAAATTTTTTTATAAAGCATTTTCCCAAAAAGTTTTTTCAATTTTTTAAATTTTTTTTTGCCCCCGGGGATTTGTAATTGAACCGTCCGTCCGTTGTTTGTACGGGTTAACCTAGAACGGCAAGGGTTTGGGGTTTTTTTTAAGTTCTACCTTTACCAATGGCTTCAAAGTTTACACACTTTTCTAAACAAAACAAAATCATGATCTGGGCAAGTTACATAATCTGGCTTTCCCTTTACCAAATTATTGCCCTTTTCAGGGACTTTTTGAAAAAGAAAAAAGGTTAACTAAAACGGAAGTTAAAATTTTCTTAAGGGTTTTATTTTATACTAATGGGTTTTATAATTTCAATTTCTTACTTTTCAATTTCAAAATACATGTATTCCAAAATTATATAACTGTGGGCATCCTATTTTTTCCCGTTTTTTTCCCCTTTTTTTACTTTGAAAATAGGGCCTTTTCTTTTTTAACCTATTTCGGCAAGTTGGATTTATCTTAAATTTCTCCTAATTGTTTAATTTCTTTAATGATATCTTTCATATTTAGTAGGTGGATACCTTTGATGGTCCTCAAATTTTTTGCGGAGTAAGCGGTCTCTAGGGTCAAGATCACTGGTTTAAAAAATAAATATAAACATTTTTGCACAAACAGCCTTTATTTTTAGCTCGACTATTCGATAAGAATAAGTAGAGCTATTGTAGTCACCCGAGCGTTGGCGTCTGAGTCGGCGTCAGCGTAACCACTTATGTTAAAGTTTTTGTAATACATGTTCAAATATTTTCAAAGTCCATTTACATATGGCTTTGAAACTTTGCACACTTGTTCACCATCATGACCCCAACCTGTAACAGGAGGGAGGTAACTCTATCAAGCATTTTGACAGAATTATGCCACTTTTTTCGACTTAGAATTTACGTTAAAGTTTTTTTGTAATAGTTCAAATATTTTCAAAGTCCATTGACATATGGCTTTGAAACTTTGCACACTTGTTCACCATCATGACCCCAACCTGTAAACAGGAGGAGGTAACTCTATCAAGCATTTTGACAGAATTATGCCCCTTTTTCGACTTAGAATTTACGTTAAAGTTTTTGTAATAGTTCAAATATATTTTCAAAGTCCATTGACATATGGCTTTGAAACTTTGCACACTTGTTCACATCATGACCCAACCTGTAACCCAGGAGGAGGTAACTCTATCAAGCATTTTTGACAGAATTATGCCCCTTGTTTCGACTTAGAATTTACGTTAAATTTTTGTAATTAGTTCAAATATTTTCAAAGTCCATGACATATGGCTTTTGAAACTTTGCACACTTGTTCAACATCATGACCCCAACCTGTTAACAGGAGGAGGTAAAAACTCTATCAAGCAATTTTTTGACATGAATTTATGCCCCTTTTTTTCACTGATTTAGAATTTTTTACGGTCAAAAGTTTTTTGGTAATAGTTTCAAAATATTTTCAAAAAGGTCCATTGAGACATATGGCTTTGAAAACTTTGCACACTTGTTCACCACATAAACCCCCAACCTGTAAACGAGGAGAAGGGGTAACTGTATCAAGCATTTTTTTACTATCAAGCACTAAGAATAGTCGAAGCGTTGCTGTCCTAACTGACAGCTCATTGTTTAGTTGATGTCTTAGTTTAATACAAAACATGCAAGGGAGGGTCTCCCTATCTATTGGGTGTAGTAAAGGGGTCATTTGGGGTCTAAGGTTCAATGCTACCAATGTCAAAGGTCACCAAATGTTAAAAGTAGATTTTTACAGGTGAATTAAACCTTATTTCTATAGACAGATTTTTATTTAATTGATAGAAACATAAAATTATGGAGTTAGGGTCAGTTGGTTTAGGTCCCATTAAAAAAAGATTTTTACACTTTTGCCCATACGCCTTTTTTTTTGACAGATTTGTTCAATTTGGTAGGAAGATAACTTTCATGGTATTCTTTTTTTTTGGATAGGGTAAGGGTAGTTTTGGGCAAAGGGCACCAGTCTCAAAATATATTTTTTAAATTTTGCCCATACAGCCTTTTTTTAATGACGATGTATTTCAATTTGGGAGGAAGATAAATTGCATGAAGTTTTAATTTTTTTCAACTTCACAAGTCAGAGCAAGACTTGGCAAAATGATATTTTTCACAATTACAAATGCCATGACTTTTCAAGCTATATAACTTGTGTTTACAAAATTTTTTGGGGAATTTTTTTCCATAACTGAGTAATGGGGAAAAATTTTTGAAATATTGCTACTGACAAGAATCTGAGCCGGGGGCATTTGTGTTTAACAAACACGTTCTTGTTCTAGAAATGAATTCATCATGCAGATAATGTTTAAAGGAAAGTACTTGATTGGTTTTTGCATTTATTCTTCTATTTAAATAAATTGAAACAAAACCTTTATAAAAGATTGTTGTGTGCTTTGGTGGAATATTTGTTTATGTATAAAATTTAATATTAATAATGAAATGGCATCTTGTTTTGGGAAAACAAAATCCAGTTATTTACTGCAAGCCCAATAGATTTTAAGTAAAATAAAAAAATAATGTTTTTTTAAAGAAACCCTTTAAACTTTCAAAAGGTAAAATATTGATATATGATGGTCATAAACAATTTACTAAGTCTTATAGCAATACAGGTATACAAAAAGTGGGGTGGTACAATTTTTATGTTGAAAAGAGGGCATTATAAGCAATGGTGACAGAGTTATGTCAGCTTGCCATGATGTGGGTATAACATAATGGTAACTGAACGGGTAAACTTAAAAAAAAAACTTCTCTCAGTCAACAGCTTTGTTGATTAAACCTACATTCAATCGTCTAATTTATTAAGCAAGTACAACAAAGAATTAAGACTTCTTGTTTACCCATGAACTCCATAACTACAATGTAGTGGCGACCTATTCTGTAGGGATTCTTCTCTGTCGTCTGCCATTTTCAAAAAGTTGTTGTCTGGCTACTCCTCATAAACTACTTGGTTTGCAATTTACCCCTTTTAGGAATGATTGGGTTACGTTATGATTCTATTTTGGGTCTCCTAATTTTTTTAAATTTTTACCCCACAAAACGACTTTTGGGGGGTTATGGGGGTCCCCCGTTTGGTTTCGGTTGGTCCCCCCAGCCCCGGTTCCCTTTTTCTTTTGTCCGGATTAATTGGGAAAGGATAATGGGTTGGAATTCAATATAACTTATCCAAGGGTTTCAACCCAATTAAAGGGGGGCAATGCCCCAAAAAACCATTAATTCCTTCTTAACTTTTCCCCCCGGGGGGAATTTTTATTGGGGCCATTTGTTTTTTTTACTTTCCCCGGGGTTTTTTCCTTATTTTCAAAATCCACTGGTTAATTTTTCCAAAAAAATTTCTAAAATTGGGTCAACAAAAAAAAAAGGGGGAAAATGAAATTTGAAAGGGAAAATCTTTAACTTTTACTAAATTATTCAGTTTTTTCCCTTTTTTACTTTTCCTTTTCTTTCTTTTTTTTCCAGACCAAAATTTAAAGGGGAACTGAGGGGTTTGGGAAATTTAATTTAATTAAAAAATAGTCAAGCCCAATCAGGAAATTTGCAGTTAAACAAAAACCAAAAAACCTTTCCACAATTTACTTATTTATGCCCTTTTTTTTTCTTTTCCTTGTCGGAGTTTTTCAAAATAGGGTTGGAATTTTTAAAAAACCATAAATGGCCCCAACCCCAAAATTTAAGGGGGAATTTCAATGCAAAAGGGAACCAAAAACCCCTTTTACTTTACGGGGTTTTCCCTTTGTTTTTTTATTGTCCAGATTTTAAAAATTAAAAACCCACGGGGTTGGGAATTCTAAAATTAATTCAACAATGGCCCAACTTAAAGGGGGAGTGCGTGCCCCAAAAAACCCAAACTCCAACTTGACTAATTCAGAGTTATTCCCCTTTTTTTCTTTTATTGTCCGGGGGCATAACTTCAAAACCATGATTAAAATTCATAAAAACTTTTCATAAAAGGGTCAAAAAAAGGGGGGAAGTGCAGTGCAAACCATAATTTTCTAAAAAAATTACCGATTTTTTGCCTTTTTTAAATTTTCCCTTTTGCTTTCTTTTGTCCGCCCAAAATTGGGGGACTTATTTTTTGGGAAATTCATAAACTTCTTAAAGGGTTTCAAGACAAGGAGGAATTTGAAAGCCAAGAACCAAAACCCCCATTTTTTAAATTTTATTTGCTGGGTTCTCCCCTTTTTGTTATTTCCTTTTTCAGGGGGGGAAAACTTAAAAATACCTGGTTGGAATTCAAAACAACTTCATAAAATGGTCAAGCACAATCGATAAGGGGAAGTAATGACAAGCCGCATAACTCCATCTTGGGACTAATTACGGAGTATTCCCCTTTGTTCTTTTACTTGTCCAGAGTATAACTTTCAAAATCACTGGTTTGGAATTCTATTTAATAACTTCTTACAATGGTCAAGCACATTAAGGGGAAAGTGCAGTGCACAAGAACCATAATCCCCACTTTGACTAATTACAGAGTTTATTGCCCTTTGTTACTTTTACTTGTCCGGAGGCATTAACTTTTTCAAAACCACTGATTGAAAATTTCCAATAACAAACTTCATACAATGGTCAATACACAATAAGGGGAAGTGCAGTGAAACAAGAACCTTTATAACTGTATCTAAAAGTAATTAACCGAGTTATTACCCTTTTGTTACTTTTCCATTGCTTTTCTTTTGTCCAGCCCAAAAATTGAAGACTTAGGGTTTGGGAAATTCAGTTTTAACTTCATTAAAATGGTCAAGAAAATTTAGGGGAAGTCCCAATGCACAAGAACCAAAACCCCATCTTCCCCTTTTTTTTAAAATTTTAACTCCCCTTTGGGTTACTTTTCCTTTCAGGGAGCATAATTAAAAATTTATTTGGTTTTGGAAATTTCAAAAAAAATTTTCAAAAAATAGTCAACCCACAAAAAGGGGGAAAGTGCAATGCAAAAGAACCCCAATTAACTCCATTTTGTTTAAATTTTAACAGAGGTTATTGGCCCCTTTGGTTACTTTCTCATTTGCTTTTCCCTTGTCCGGGGCCCAATAACTTTAAAACTACTGGTTTGGGAAATTCCCAATACAAACTTCATTAGCAGTTGTCAAGCACATAAAGAGGAAGTGCACTGCACACAAGAACCATAACTCCATTTGACTAAATTACAGAGTAATTGCACTTTGAATGACTTTTCCTTGTCGCGGAGCATAACTTGAAAAACTACTGGTTGGAATTCAAAAACAACTTCATACAATGATCAAAGCAAAATAAGAGGAAGTGCAGTGCACAAGAACTATAACTCTGTCCAGAGTAATTATAGAGTTTATTGCCCTTTGTTAACTTTTCCATTGCTTTTTTTTCTTGTCCAAAGCATAGCCTGAAAAATTTAAGTTGGAATTCAATACTATTTCATACAAATGGTCAAGTAATATTAAGGGGAAGAGCAGTGTAACAGAAATCATAACTCTTTCTTGACTCATGTAAAAGTTTTTTGCCCTTTGTTACTTTTTATTGTCCGGTGCATAACTTGAAAAATTAATGGTTGGAATTCAATGAAACTTTATACAATGGTCAAGGGCAGTGAGATGAAGTGCAGTGCACAAGAACCATAACTCTATTTGGACTTATTACAGTTATTGCCCTTTGTTACTTTTTGTCCTGTGCAGAACTTGAAATTTTGTAGTTGGAATTCAATTCAACTTCATACAATGGTCAAGTGCAATAACCATAACTCCATCTTCAGTGTTTAAAGAGTTATTGCCCTTTATCCTTTTCCTTGTCTTTCTGGACTTATTGCAGAGTAATTCAATAAAACTTCATCAATAGCCCAACCACATTGAAAGGAAATGCAACATACAAGAACCACAACTATCTTTAATTGCCCACAACCATAACTCTATTTCAATTCTTTTAGAAGGTATTCTGTAACTACTAACATCCTCATTTCAGAAGCAGTTTTGTGGGGGTATTAATCACATTTAGTGATAGTTCTAGTTAATTTTTGTCAAAGTTATGTCCCTTTAATGATTTTAGTTTCTTAAATTTGCCCGGACGTCTCCTCTTATACCACTAATGCAATAACAATGAAAGTTTACAGAAGTGACCAGTAGCTCAAATGCTTGCGCATATCACTTGGGTTTTCTGGTTGAATGATTTTTGTCCGAGTTAGTTGACCCTTGAATTAAAAAGTCGCAATTAGCCCCTGTTAATAATTTTTGTGTCTCCTGGTACACAGAAGCAGCAGCATGCAATTGGCTATAAGGAGGCGACACATGTGATCACTGAACGCTCTTGTTTACATGTATAAAGTATATTACTTCACTTGAAACCTAGCACATGTGAATACTGAGATCCGTAACTGGCCAAAATACAAACACAGAAAATTTAAAATTACACTGAAGATTTTGCATGCACACAACATGTCCACTGAATGTTTTCCTATATGAAGAATAGATGTTCTTTGACATTGGCACGGATTTAAACTTGAGTTACTTTCCTTAACGAAAAATTTCCATGAGGAACACTGAAAAACTGCATGCATAATGGTCTACAACAACTTGATTTGCTGTAAGTTAAAATGGGTGAATTTTTTGTATCAGAAATAATGTTAGAATTGTATTAATTAATAAATAGTTTGAGATTTGTTTCAGATTTTATCCTATATGTTACAAAATATGCACGAGCGTACCATAATGTTCATTTATAGTTAAGTAGGGCATATCTACTAGAACGTGTACATTTGTATTTCATTTTGGGCCATCACTGTATGACTTAAACACCATATTGACCTTAAAATTTAAAGGTGATATTTTTCAAAATTAAGAAATTTTATTTATGAACGGATTTGGGATTCATGCACTTATGTATAGATCTATGTGGTTATATATTTACCAACATATCTTGTCTTGACCCATTTCAATTTTAAGGAAAAATCTTAAATAAAGTTGTTATTTTGATTACGTTTAAAATTGATATTTCTTGATCTTATTATAATACACCTCCTAAATGTTTAAATCTAATGGGTGATAGGTGATGTAAAATCTATTATCATTATTTGGGTCACGCACTCAATTGTTTATCATTTTGTTTCGCAATTTTTTTTTTCTCTTCATTTCCTTTATCTATGTACTGATGGACGAAATTATTAGATAAACTTTGACCATTTATTTTAATCTAGTTTCTTTATCGTTAAAAATGTAGGATGATGTTTTTCTAAGCTAAGACAAAAAAAAAAAAGTAAAATTTGAATAGTACTATATACCCTTAAAAGTTGTTTGGATATGCGCGCGCCAATTTTATGTACTGCCATTATATTTAATCGTGGCTGATCCTTTTACAGTTGGTAAATTGTATATAAATGATGGTTATTATCTCATATTTGAATGCCAAGTCCAAAGTATTTCAGCATACGTTCATGTCATTGACTGCTAATGTAGGACAATTGACTGATATACTTCTAATTTAGAACTGTCCATTATTTTAAGGGGCAGTGTTTCGAAGTTTGATGGAAATGGCCGGAAATTGGCGATTATCGCATGTTACGACTGCTAGCATTGAAGTTAGACAGAAAACTGTCATTCCTGTGTCATTTTACATAATAAGTGATAACAACTGTTATGTTACATAGATATGTGAAGTAGAAATTAACATAAGTTAGGTACAAAATATGTATGTGTTAATTTCCTTCGTATGAATTGATCGTTATATGAATATTATCGAATGTCTCTCGTTAGCTGTGGTTCTAGATACATCGATTTTTTTTTACTGGACGGAGAAACAAATATTTTCATTTCATTTTATTTGGCCTTTGAAATTTTGCATATTGAACTTGTGATATACAATCTGTTGAAATAATGGCCAACGTAAGCAAAGGAAATAATGAAGCAGACGACAAACATTTTCCGGGATATACCGAAGACGCATTTCCGGAATTGTTCGATTCCAGGGCAATGCCTACGCAACCAAAGGAGCTAAAACCTGGACAATTACCAGAAGATCAAATAAGGGAGTATTTTGAAAATGTAAGTACAATGTTCTACACTATCACTAAAACAAAACGTACAGGTTTACTTAAGTAAGATCTGTTATACTGTGGTACAATAAAAACTGATTCTTTCTTTTTTCATCAACATGCCGACTTTAGCACTGGCATTTATGTCTTAATGTTGTCTCTTAATTTTTACCGTGAACGTTATTCATATCCGTAACGTACACGATACATTCTGTGGTGCTTGTAATACAAATTTATTCAACGTCACAAATATGGCAATCTAGATTGCAATTGAATGTAAAAGAAAAAAATATAAAAAAATAAATGAAATCTTTACTAAAGAATTAATACAGCAGTGTGATTCAGCATATTTAAAATTGTAATTAAAGTTTGTTGACTATTTTGTAGATACGTTTCATTAGTAATCACGGTGTCTACCTCTCGGCCTAGGGATCACAAGTCCGAGTCTTGTTAGGTTTCCTCACATTAAACCAGTACCAAGTAATACAAGAAGCTGGTCCGAGGCCGCTATTGTTATTTTATCTAAATTGATACATGCATATATATATTTAACAAACTTTATGTCTGAAGTACGAGTATTTTTAATCGAACAGAGGTATAAAGGGAGACAACTTCATCAAAACACAATAATAGTTTGACTTGCAGTTATATACCTTACTAATGTAAAGCTCAAGTGTTGCCATGGCTTTTAAGTAGTTTTAATCAGTGTTGGTTTATGTGCATGTTCATTGGTACGTTTTTTCTCTCAAAAATAGGACCCTGTTTGTAATTATAAAATTAATAATTTAATTTAAAGGGCTACATTGTGATAGAAGATTTCTTCAAAGATTCGGAGTTACAACCTATGAGAGAATGTATTAACCAAATTGTGGACGATCTCGCTCAGAAATTGTATAAAGCAGGGAAAATCAAAAGTATGGTTTATTTCTTATTCAAATACAAAATTGTCTAAGATGAATAAGTTTTTATATGAATTATGTCGTGTCGTCTTGTCTGTGTTTTCCTTTAAACTCTTAAGATATGACCGAAAAATATTGTCTTAAAGTTTCAAAATGAAACATATAAATGTATTTGTTAAGATAATATAGGAATTACTGTCGTTCCTCTGTTTAACTTTTTATTTTAAGAGCAAACGAGTGGTCAAATGGTATATAATTCTTTCAGAGTAAAACTATATCGGGTTTGTGAGCATAGACATGGTAACTGATATAACTTCTTGAATGTGGTACACAGTTAAAGTAACTATGCGTACTTTCTTTTGGAGTGATCGCTCTTACTGGGTTCTGATGGTGACTTCAAATAAACGCAAATAAAAGAATAATACTACAATTTGAATAAAGGGTCATTCCCTTTTGACTCATTTAAAATGCCGTTCTACACATGTATTATGTTTCCTATCAATAAATGCATATGGTATTTATTTGAACCATGACTGTGCTTAAACCATGCGCTACATGTTTATAAGAGATGTGTTCGGTCTGCTTCTTCAGGACCTGTTATGAGGAGTAGGTTTTACAGAAAGACTGACAAAAATAGAAAGCGAGTTCAAAGGCCATCGAACACATTATCTGTTCAAAAATCGGGCAGTGCCCCAGGTATATTAAGATTTATTATATAATTTTTTCATAAATAATTTATAGAAAAACGGCTAAGTAGTCTTATATAAATTATGTTTTTTATCGATATGGTGCTATGACCTTTTTGTATCAACACTTAACATGCTAAATATATAGAGCCGCGTCACGACAAAAACCAACATAATGGGTTTTTGCGACCAGCATGGATCCAGACCAGCCTGCGCATTCGGCGCAGTCTGATCAGGATCCATGCTGTTTTGCTTACCAAAAACTCTATTACAAGTGGAGAAACTGATAGGCGAACAGCATGGTTTCCTGATCAGACTGCGCGGATGCGCAGACTGGTCTGGATCCATTGCTGGTCGCAAAAACCATTAAATGTTGGTTTTATTCATATTAAAATGGGCCACTTGTCCGTCTTTTAATCCCGGAAACAAGGACAATTCATCAATTTTTCGAGAAATACTTCAAAATAAGTTACTGACTGAAAAAGGGCAACAGTTTCGTATACTATGATCAGACGAGGACGAATGGTTGCCGACTTGTTCCGTCGTTCGTTGCACAGATCGCCTGCGTAGATTCAGTTTTTAAAGGCCCTGGGGGTAAAGGGTAAAAAGTAAATCCATTGCTAAATTTTTTATATTTTAGGCAACTGAAAGATTTGTGGGTTCAAATGACAGGCTTATTAATCTTGTTAGAGCCAAACTGATAAGGCCCTGATATTTGGGGGAAATCCTGCGTGGAAATTTAAGAACTTTAAAGTCCCCAAAAAATTAGCGCCCGCTTACAAACTGTTTCCGTGGCATCAAGGTTTGTTATCAGATCTTGTGAATCAACAGTCCGCATATTTTATTTTCTAACTCCATAAAAAGAGAGAAATACGAGTCGGTTTGATTGAGTCTGTTCATGTCAGGACTGGAAAGTGCAAGCTACAGTCAACGCCCCAAGCACCGGCAAAAGTAACATTACATGTATCAAATAAAATCCGATAAATAGGAAGCGGGGAGGGGGGGGGCATTTAAGATTATTTAAAGACCAGAGACATAGTTATGTACATCTCTGTAAAGACTTGGTAGTAATGGTTAAAAAGTGATTAAACGCTTTCAAAACTTCATTTCATATAAAAATTATATTCTTTTTAGATTTGTCATTGATTTAGCCACCAAATACATTTGTATGCATATTGTTGTACATTCTCGAAATTCATGTTCGTTCATGAATGTAAGACTTGTACTGAGTAGTGAAGGAAAATATAAAGCTTTCCTTATAATTGTTACAATACCCAAACAATACCGAAACAATTATGGTAAAATAATTGTTTAAATTATACGGTCATGCTGTGTCAAGAAAATTGTCAACTTTTAACGTAAGTAAAAATCCTTTAAGTACGCTTTAAAACATTGTCCCTTTGTAGAAATAATTAATTATTCACCCAATCTTAATGTTCGTTGTATAAGAGCGTAATGTGTGATGTATCTTTTTATAGATGTATCGTACCTCGACAACGACACCTACAAGATGTTTATACCAACAGCCTGGATCCCATTTGTGGACGCCAATGAGGAAAACGGTTGTTTAGAGGTATATGATGAACACAATTCCGCCTTAACGTGTAAAATGGGAACCAGTTTAAGTAGCTTATTTACGTACATTTATATTTTACATTAGAGATGGCATAAAATTTAATAATGATACTTCAATTTCGTTTATTTTAGAATAATTATATTGTTTTAATATCTTTTCTGGTGCCTCCGAAAGTCACTGACTTTGAATTACTCTTCTTTAACCATTGTGGATTCGAGTCCCAATGGAAACTTTTGATTCTTTCGATCCTAGTCTTAGGCAATCCAGCCAGCTTACGATATGATGTTGGTTCTATCTAGATGCCCGCTCGTGTATGAAATTATGTGCATAGCAGCGCCTGAAACTTTGTCCTGCCAGTAAACCCGAAAAGTCGCTATATAATACTTCTTTCTATGAAAAAAAATGTCCGAAATATCCGAATATTGAGTTATTTAAATTGTACTTCCCTACATTGTTCAATACACTTTCTTTAGATAGCGGATAAAGGACATCGAAGTGGACGAATAGCAACGCACCAGTGTTGTTGGGGTGATACCTATTACACGATCTTGGAAGAGGACGAAATGAAGAAAACGTTAGGTAAACTTTTACAAAATCATGCTAAGAGTTAAAATGCAGCAAACAAGGGACAATTCGTTGATTAAAAGTCTATGCATATCAAATATATGTGGTACTACCAGTATGAAGATTTTCGTGATTTAAAAATGTAGTTCTGATGTCCTTCATTAAACTACTGTATTAAGTGCATAAGCTAGAAGTATTAATTTTTAATAGATGTCCAGACAAAGTCAACGGATCGCTTGATAGATCGCAAATGATAATAAAGGGTTCTCATTGATTTAAGGGATTGACTTAGAGCGTGATAGCCGTATATTGCCGGTCAAATGTGGTGGACTCATTCTTTTCAACAATATGATTCCCCACCGGAGTTTACCGAATGTTTCCGAAGGAATCCGATGGAGTGTGGATTTCAGATGGCAGCGAGCAAGTGACCCCGGCGGATTATGGGGCATGAAAGATGGAGTCGTTATGAGAAATTCTAAAGATCCAAATTTTAAGTTAGACTGGACGTCTTTTGATGCAGTCAACAGACACATCGTACAGACCGAGTATATAAAAGGCGGGAAAGCGGTAAGCTCATTATTACATTGTCGTTTACCCACGTTATATATATTCCGTGTTTGATTCGAAGAAATAATCGAGCTATTATGATCGTTGCGACGTCGTTGTCGTCTTGCAGAAGCTTTAATACAGCCAACTAGTATGTACGGAATATATACCGCCTGTACCCGACAACGATATTATTAGCAGCAACGATATAATTTGAATAATAAAACAAAAGTATAATAGTAGAGATTCTGAGATTGAAATCGCATGAGCTAACGGTGAACATATCCAAGTTCAAAGCACGTAATTCCTTTCCGCAAATAATCATACTTCGAAAATACTCTATCACCTTCCATATAGCCAACGGAACATACAAACAATTTAACAAATGAAAAAAGAAATAGTAATAAATAATGAACTTAATAACGGGGATATTAAGTAAAATACTGTTTTTAAATTAGCATGTCCAAATACTAGTAGTATGCGAGGCTAAAAAGAACTTACTGTATGAAGCACAAACTGCTGTAAGACTTTTTGATTGATCGCAATATCAAAGATTTCATTGGCTGCTGATGGATTTTATGTAGCAAAGCTTTATTTCTTGAATACCTTTACACGAATATGAATGTCTATAAAGATAATACAACTATTTCGTGTCGTCACGTGCTTTTTGTGATTTCATTTTAGGACCTGGAAGAGGAGGAGTTTGATACAACTATCCAAGGCCCTTGGATGAAGAAATGGGAGATAGTGCACATGAACAAACACGTTGACAGATTCATGGAACAAGAAAAGGCGAAGGGCAAATCGTAAAAACTGATGACGTATCCAATAATATAAATATGATAACAACATTAAAACTTTGAGAAAGAATGCTTGATTTGAATGATAATAAATAAAGCTACTTTGGTTATTTGTAATACAAATAAATATATATATTTTGGTATTTATTTACGTGTTGTACGTGTGTACCTACAAATTGAGGGACTAATGATTATAAATCTTCAAATTTGTCGGTGACGCATGCACGAAGGCGTCATTAAACCTGCTAGAAATTGTGATCAGATATGTTTCTAGAAATAAGATATGTTTTTGGCAATTAGATATGATCTTTTTTAACAATTAGATATGTTTTTAGCAATCAAAAATATTTCTAAATATATTTCTACATATTAACAATTATTTATCATAAATTATGTTTGGAGCATTTAGAAATGTTTCTAGCAAAAAGATATGTTTCTAGAATTAGATATGTTTCTTAAATTTAGATAGTCTTAGAGAATTATAAATAATTCTGTTTTATGAATGGGGCATGTGCGTTAGTTTCATGTTTCTGTGTTCTTATTTAAAATATAATAGACTTTTCCAAACTCGTCTACAGATCGTTAAAAAATAAAAAGAACAGAAAAAACCTGAAGAATTGTGATTTGTCATCTTTTAATTTTCATATTTTTTAGGGAAGTACTACTTTAGTAAACGATCAAGAGTCCTAAACACAGTACATAATTAAAGAAGAGATTTTATCAACTTACTCACTAGTACATGATTTCTCATACATTATAATGAAACTCATATATTATAATTCATTATTATCCTCATACAATATTACTGGACATTTACGAAGCGACCTATTTATTTATTCAATAAAAGAGTTAAATCTAATTTCGTCTTTAAAATTATGAAGTCCAAACGTTGAATCACCCAATTTTTCAGACACTGGTATTGACTATAAAATCTAACATTAAATATCGTTTCTATCGTCTGCCCATCATCTGCGGATTAAAGAAATTTGTGTTTATCAGCTGCTTATTGATTGCATTAGGATCGAAGTTACCCATATTCCCAGCTCCAGACCCTCCCATACCACTTCCCATCATTGCCATCGGGTTTGTCATCTGACTTGGTGGGTTGTTACTTCCGGATCCGCTACCTGAACCACTACTGCTTCCGCCGCTACTGCTACCACTTCCACCGGTGCTGGAACCACTTGAGGGTGACATACTTTGTCCAGAGCTAGACGGTGACATGCTTTGGCTTGAGCCACCACTTCCCCCACTGCTTGAACTTCCGCTGCTAGTACCACTGCCACTAGAGCTTCCACCTGACGTGCTTCCCATCGGAGGACTACCACCATTACTTGTGCCACTCTGAAACTGGGACGGATTGGTCATTGAGTTTGACGACATCATTTGTTGGTTAATGGCGTTTGGATCAAAACTTCCACTCGATCCAGATCCAGACCCGGAGGAGCTCCCACTGCTACTTCCGCTTCCCGAAGGTGACATACTTTGTCCGCTTCCTGAAGGTGACATACTTTGGCCGCTTCCCGAAGGTGACATACTTTGGCCGCTTCCCGAAGGAGATATACTTTGACCACTTCCTGAAGGTGACATACTTTGGCCCGAGCCTGATGGCGACATGCTTTGGCTTGCACCGCCACTGCTGCTTCCTCCAGTGCCCCCGCTGGACCCTCCACTACTGCTAGCACCAGATCCACTGCTTCCTGAAGTCATACCTTGTTGCGAGGCCCCTGCACTTGAACCCATGTTACTTAAAAACTTGGCAGGGTTACCCATGTTATTACTCAAAGAATTTATCGAATTGGGATCAAAACTTCCGCCTGATCCACCACTTCCACCGGAGGAACTCCCGGAGGAGCTTCCCGAAGAGCTTCCGCTACTTCCACCACTACTTCCACCACTGCTCATTCCCGACAATGAAGGCACCATACTTTGTGATCCGGTAGAACTACTTCCAGTTCCACTTGAAGATCCACCGGAAGAACTTCCCATCCCAAAGGGATTTGACATTCCACCTGATGAGCCACCTGTAGAACCACCGGAAGAACTTCCCATTGAAAATGACGGCATGTTGTTTCCTGATGATCCACTACTGCTACTGCCACTGCTTCCGCTGTTTGTCATCCCTGTCATTGATGGCATCATACTTTGTGACCCGCTGGAACTACTTCCGCTCGAAGAACTTCCACTTCCGGTTCCGGCTGCCGACATACTCTGAGAAGGAGAGTTTCCTCCAGGGGGCGGACTTTGTGTAATTTGTTGATTTACTTTATTAGGATCAAAACTTGATTGGGATCCGCTAGAGCCTGGAAAGGTGAAAAGGTAGGGAAGTGTCTTCATAAAAAAGTCATTTATTAATAACTTGTTCAGTTATTTGAAAGAAAACTTTTAACATAGAAATACACGTGCAAAATATTAACGCTACGTGGATATGCAATGTCCGATAAAATGCTAGTGAAATTCTATTCCTAATTTTAAAAGACCCGTGTAATGAAAATTGCATAATATTGTGGGTATATAAAGAGTGGCCATTTTCAAAAGGAAACCTCCACATTTTAATATGATTTAATTTAATAACGGTATTATTAGGTTGTGTTGTGGTCATTAATTTTTACCAAATTATAAATCAGCTTTCCTGTAATTTCGAATATTGTGTATGTTTTCTATCGATATCGTGTTTAAAATAATAAGGTCTTTCACTAACGATTGAACCAGAACTTTAACCAGAACTTACAGCGGTGGTCATAAAAACAGTCTATGAATATATCAGAATAAAACATGTCCGTAAGTTGCTGTTACTTAGATACGCTTCCTAAACTTACCAGAACCACCTGCTCCTGTCTGTGAAACGGTGTTCACTGAACTGGGATCAAAATTAGCTGCGGTACCGGAAGAAGAACTACTTCCGGGTGGTGACTGTGAACCGCCGCCATTTTTCATGTAGTTCTGGGCGGTCTGTGATTGTTGCTGATATAATGCATTTGGGTCAAATTGCCGCCGTACAACAAATCCTACGCAAACAATATAGTAAAGGCAATGAATAAGGTTAGGAAAATAATCTTTTTGTTATTATATTTTATAATATTATATTTGTTTAAGTTTTGCTCATAGTTTGCGACTTTGATTATTTCTTTGATAAATGGTTTTCCATACAAACAGACCTAACTTGACTCTGTCTGTGAATCTAAAGTATAGCTGCATTATTAACATATTAAAGTTAAATATCAACATTATCCAAATCATACATGTATTGTTGAAAAGATCGATATATGAAATAATTACAAATGATATATTATATGTAAACATCGACTAACAAAGCAATCGTTACACAATATAATAATAGAAAAAAATAACAGTTGCACTAGAATAACACAAAACTTATACATTCTTATGCAAAGCTGAAATAACTCTTTGACAAGCAAATAAAAAGAAAAAAAAAGAAAACAGCATAAAGATTGCAGAAAGAATTAAATAAAAAACTATAATTTATAAGTAAAATTCGTAAATTAGAATAATTACCGTTGGATACACACAGAAAACCGAAAATTACGAAATAATTGGCTACCAACATATTAACGTTGTCGCTGTTTGAGAAGTACTAATTGGTGGTCAGTAGAAAGAATGCCAATGTCAAAGATTAGAAGACCTTAAGGTGACCTTAATACACATTTTTCAATGACACAAGTGGGCAGCTGTACTATGATAAGAAAATTAAGATATTGATAATGATTTCATTAACAATGGTCAAACGATAATTACATATATCTACCATCTGCTCATCATGAGGTTTCTATTTCGTAAACTAAACAAAGGCGTTCTATTGCTTTTCGTAATTTTTTTTTTAAATATTTTTATGAAGAATACATCCTCGACAATGGACTTTTGACCAACGAACCTTATGCGCAGTTACTTTAAGTAAACTCATGTCTGTGACGGTGTACATTTCTTAAAGAAGGCAAATTCACCACTAATAGACATTACCTTTCTTATATGGTGGGTCATTGTGAATATTCTTTCGATTTTACTGCTATCGGAACTCTTCAACCTTTATTCATTTTGTAGATGTAGACAATTGTGCGTCTGGATTCGACTTCTGGCTTCACTTATTTTTTAACACTCATATAATTTTTCTTTCATATACAATGTATATCAAAAACAATTACAGTATATACATGCCTCCTGGTCAACCATTTTATAATTGCAAAGTTGTGTTAGGGCATTAAATGCCAGGAAATATTTTTTTGGCATCTTGTTGTTTGCGTTGACTACTATATGAATATATTACATTGTGACATATACGTGTTTGAAAAGCAATTTATTTAAAAAGTCATAGGATTGGACTGGCTAATGGCAAATAGATAAAAGATAAAGGAATAATAGTTTCTGACCTTAATAGTATGCGGGTATCGGATGGAAGCGTAGCGACTATGTCTTATTCTATGTTTTTACTGGTCATGATCGACACAATCGAAAACAATTTGATTGCTTATTCACGCACCTGTCGAATGCCCGGATATGATATCACGCGTTATCTATGCAGTGTATATTTGACGTCAGTGGTCAGTGTTGTATCAGTAAAGTGTTGAAAATTACGTGCTGTAGAAATTTCATTTAGAAGTTTGTTCTAAAGCTATTTTACAAATTGTACATATAAAACATGCACTCTGTGTCTAGGATGCGCTTTATGTATCTTCTTTTGGTACCATGTCGTGAGTTTTATACTTTACTTCATGTTTTTTTTGAAATTTCATTTACTTTATGTTTATTGACATTTCAATTACTTTATGTTATTACAATTTAAATTTTGTTGTTGTTTTGCTTACCAAATTTACTTTGAGTTAGAATACAGGATGGTTAATTATCATGGTTTTCTGTATATTGTCAATTTGGTCAATTACTTATATTTCGTCATCAGACTTGCATTGTGTTTTTTCTAATGTTGAAACATACGAGTGCACTGTAAATCAACATTGTTCTGTTGTTGTTTCTATTTTTGATGTTTTCTCTTTTAAGATTAAGCGAAACTTATTCATTATATTGTTTAAGATGAAATTTAGTATCATTTAATTTACTATTACAGTATTATTTCCAGTTTGTGGTGCTTTGGAATACAACGAGAAGCAAAATGGATTCAACCAGAATGTGAATTCAAGATTTCAGAGTTTCAGTGAAAATTTCAATCGACCAGAACAATATGCCGTTCCTCAAGAGCATAGCCAACTTGCAACATATATAAAGGTTCCCGAAACAATCCCGGGTCCTGCTTCACAACCCCAGAGTAATTACTACAAGCCAAACAGTGTGAGGCCATTAGAACCTATTTCCGGCCAAAATACAGAACATGTTCCGTATTTAGCTAGGCAGCCATTCAACCAAGCAGAACAAATGGTCGATCATCATTATCTCACACGACCGATGTCCGTAATTTCAACGCCGCACGGTCCGCACTACTTACCACACAGACTCGGCCTCTTGCCTGGAACTACATTTTTTGGGCATGGTCAGGACTATTACTATCACCATTCCAATCCAGCTTTGAATTACGAGAAACCAAGAATCACAGTGTTTGCTGAGAATATTTACATTAACAATGGAAATACCGAGAAGTATGATAACAAAATAGTTCCTAACGTAGGAATACAAAATGGAGCCAAACCGGATACTCTTGATGCAAAGATGTCATTTTTAAAGCGTATAATAGCGACTATTGAAGCAGAGAAGTCTACGTTGGATAATAAGTTGCACATAGTTGATCTTCCCTCTCTTGGGTCAGTTAAGCCGAATTATATGCCACAGCAGTCGAAACCTTTAAATGTATTTGGAACGCCTCTCCACCTTCTACACTTTATAAAACCCCAAAACAGTAAAATCCCTGACGAATCTTATCATCATTCCTCAGAAAAAGACACAGAAAACCAGTCTGGACAATTCCACCCTCTGCTCAACCCATCCGAACATTTACAGCAAACGACAAACAGCGGCAAGCCGACAAATGGAAAAACAAACGGCGATGGGAAAGAGGAACATACAGGGGAAAAAACTATAGTTGAAATATCAACTGACATGAAGGGAGTGACCAGTAAACATGACCAGGGTGAGGCGTTCATAACCGTGGAGGCATTAAATAATGAAACAGAAGACTGATTTGTTGCAGAGACACATGTTTTATGCGAATTAAATACAGTAAATTGTTCATATTAAAAGTGTATTTCGTTTTATTGCCTAATTAAATACAGTTCCATACGATTATTGCAACTTCAGTCTGATCCACGTGACACTATTTTTAGTGTCAATGACTGCAAACTTCGTTATTTTAATAAAAGTTTCACGCTGTATGTAATGCTTTTACATGCTTTATACCGAATTTGTCATTTTATCACAATATCAGTAATCCGTTACAAACAGAAAAAGTGATTATTTGATACTTTTTTACGACACTAAACACTTATGTAATCTTTTATTATGAAAGCCTGAATTTGGAGGTATATTCTGCTTTAATTTAAAAGTGGATTGGTCTACAATGGGCACATTTTTAATATATTGATAAAATAATAGAAATGTAATATTTGGATTTATATATAAAATATGTCTGAATAAAAAATGTTGATATATTGCACAGTGGTTTAGTATGGACATTTATATGATAATAATAATATTTTGGTCCAGAACAATTCAATTCAATTCAATCTTTATTTAGCAATCGGCATAAATATGCCTTTGGTCATTTACAAGTAAATAATTATAGAATATGGCCAAGACAAAATAACATATAAATGTACAATAATAATTCAAATGCATATGATTAATCAAACACATAACATATAAACATTACAATACAATGAAAATAAATTTACAATTAAGCACTGTTTGTCTGTAAAAATTCATTTAGCTCAATAGCCAATGTTCTTACTTTAAACGCCTCTTTAATATAAGTTGCTTATTTTACTTGAATAGTTTTATTATTATTATTCATTAATGCAACAAATTTATTAAGCGAAGGCCAAGATGTATAATATTTTGGAAGTAAATCTTTTCTGATATTATTATATTTTGGACAAATCAATAAAAAATGATATTCAGATTCAATCTGTTTCTGATTACAAAATAAACACAATCTTTCATTTCTCTCTATATTATTAAATCTACCAGTTTCAATTGCAAGATTATGCGAAGACAAACGGAATCTAGTTAACTGGATTCTAGAAATATCGTTGACAATATTATTAAGATAAGGTTCAAATTCTAACACATTTTTAAATTTTGCATAATATTCTAATTTGCGCGAGGTATTTAAACTTGAACTCCATTCTTGAATATACTGGTCACGCAATCGTCTTTGTATAATAGAAAAATAATTCAAATTAGGATTAAATATATCAAATATATGTGAAAGACCTAGATTGTCAAGAGTTTGTTTAATTCTAAACACCCAATTATTAACATTTAATTGTGATAGTGTACATTGTTGTATAAAAAAGTCACACAAAACAGAAGTATTATTATTGTTCTTAAGTTTAATCCAATATTTAAAGGAACGTTCAATACTTATAATAGATAACGGGAATCTCCCGAGTTCTCCTAGTACAGCAGCATTTGTAGTTTGTTTTCTAACACCCAGGATAATTTTACAAAACCTAATATGTAACTTGTCAATCTCTTTATAATTGTATATTCCCCAAAGTTCTGAACCATACAATAAAATGGGAACAATAAGTCTATCAAATAATACTAGTTTGGTCTTTAAATCAATGCTAATCTTTTTAAAAAGAGATAATAAACTATTCATGGCTTTAAGCGCCTGGTCACATAGGGCCTTAACAGCAAAACGAAGATTTCCTGTTTTAACAAGTTTAATGCCTAATTAACAAAAACTGTCAACTTCTTCAATTTTTTCATTATTAATAAACCATTCAAAATCATGTCTTTGTTTTCTTTTTTCAAATACACATATTTTTGTCTTACTCACATTAATTTTTAATTTCCATCTGACTGAATACATGTATATACTATCTAACTGGGATTGTAAACTGTGTTTGTCCGTTGTAAAAACCGCTATATCATCGGCAAAAAGCAAAAGATATACTGAAAGTTGCTGTAAGTCACTATCTGACAAATTATTAAAATCTAGTGAATCACTAACATCATTAACAAACAGTATAAAAAGCAACGATGAGAGTGGTTCCCCTTGCTTTAAACCCAGTGACATTTCAAAAAAATCAGACAATTTAGATGTAGATGATATTTTAACACATGACGTGACTCTCTCATATAGTGATTTAACATTACACACCTCCTCTATTGTTTGTGACAGGTCTATATTTTTCGGATAGACCTGTTTAAACAAAAGAAAGTCCGTTATGAGGTCTATCTTTTGCACGTGCACAGGTCTGTTCTAGTCAGACAGACCCGGTCATGAAATACACGTGAAAAAAAAGACCTGTCAATGCGAAGACAAAGAAAGCATGAAATGCAATCAAAAATTAAAAATGGAAATAAAATGGAAATGATTGTCATAATGTTTCTGTACATTTTTTAAACAAACTAATGTTTATTGAATGTATTAAGCAATTATTCCAGTATCCCTAAAAAAATAATGGATAGCATATCAAATTAAGTTAGGACACATTTAACATTTATTTAATCGCGTTATTTTTCAAAGTAATAGTAATCAAAGTGGGTTTTCCCGTCATTAAGGGTTTACAATAAACAAAATGAAAGCTTTTTAAATTCATATCAACGAAACTTATTTGCAAAAATCACAGTTTTACTTGTTTAAAGATTTTAAAATGTTTAAAAAAGTTTACATTTTTATAAAATGGTTTTTGTTTAAAAAAAATTTTCACCCCACCCGTGCCCATTTTGCAAATCCGTAAAAAAAGGTTTTTGCCCCGGGCCTGCATTAAAATTTTTGGGCGGTTTACGTTTTTTAGGTTATACGAAACATTTGTTTAAAAGCGCTAAAATGTTAGCCCTTTATATAATGGGCGGTCAATGAAAAATGTCTTATTTATTTTTTAAAAGGTCTT
>NW_026864816.1:0-22268 GCF_026571515.1 Ruditapes philippinarum | reverse complement strand
CCACTGAATTGTCAGTGCACAGGGTATAAACAATTGCCGTGTAAAGCATTTTATACACGGCTTATACTGCCTGCTGACATTTTTAATGAGTGAGATTTGAACATATGTAGGATTTGATAGGTAATTAGGGGTGGATTAAAGGTAATTATTATTGCATAGCTGAAAATCCCATGTGGCAAATTGACTCTTGAGCAGATTTTATCACGTGTCAAATTTGTGCATTTCCCGATTTTCACGAGTCAAAACCCGGATCCCTGTGTCAATCGAGAGCCCTGATTTATCTTTAAATCTCAATATGACACAATAGAAGGTAGTTGTTAAAAAATAAAGTAAATAACTTTTTGCTGATCATTAGAGAACACAAAATACTTTTTGGAAGTTGTTAATATCCAAAACTTTTTTCTTAAGACAGTACATGTGACATCAAAACATGACTAAAATATTTCTGAATCAGTCTGAGATGACTTTGAAAGCAGACATGCAATTATGACCGGGTTTAGACTGTTCCTAACCATTGGTAGATGGCAACAACATTTAGTTGATATGCAAATTAGGCTATCCCAAACATTCATTCTGACGATTTTACTTTGTGCATGTACCCCCTGCTTACAATTTTTATGTGTGCATCTAGAATTTTGTGCGTGAATTATGCACTGTAGTGCGTGAATGGGCATACTGTTGTACATGTATGACATCGCTTTGAGATATTTTTGCTTCAGGGCAAAGGTATGTCATATATATCGAAATTGTTCAAAAAGGCAAAGCAAGTTCCGCAAGAAAATCTGACTGAATGAAAAAACACAAACTAGCGTATAGAGACATATATTCTGACCTATTCATGAGCACAAGTAAAAGATAAATACCTTTTAAAAGCATAAAATTTGAATTTCTTATATAAATTAGCTGGGGAACTGCAAACAGAAAAATATGCAAAAGATTATTAAATTTAAGAAAATATACTCAGAAATAAATTGAAAAAACATATTTTTAGACAGTGCTGTTCCTAGTGCGATTTGGGTGAAAGCGTTCCAACGCTTTTATATTTTGCAGCGATATTTCTCACTTAATTGGGAAGAGGCCTTAGCCACTTGATATTGGGAAAAATTATCACTAAAATTGCTAATTTGGGAAGTAAAAAAGCAGGTTTAAGTTCAGATTTTTGGGGAAATTTAAATTGGGAAGAGGCCTTTTATCAGAGTCTGTTATATAGGTAGGAAACTCACTCAGTTTGGATCATTTTTCACAATTAAAATAATTAGTCCCCTACCACTTTAACCGGAGGGGACTTCTGGTTTACCCTCCGTCTGTCCTTCTGTCTGTCAGTCTGTCCCCAAAACTGGATCCCGCAATAACGCAAAAAGAACTGAAAATATTTTAATGAAATATTTTATGTTGAAAATTCTGGTTGCTATGGCAACAAATACATGTAGACTGAATTTCAAGATTTCTGATTAAAATTTTTAAGCTTTTTCACTATAAGTTCTTTATTTCTTAAGGTGTTTACTTCAAACTTTAAATATACGTTTCTGGTCATCAACCACATCATATGTAACAAATATACTTAAAAAAGAGAAAGGTTGAAACATTAGTTATTCTTATTCATCCTGAGAAAATTGGACCTTTTGATTATCTGTTGTATAAACATAATTTCCTTACTAGGCAGGGAAACTTAACACATTACTGTGATATAGACAAACTAAGAACTCAAAAGATTTAAGTTCTTTCATGTCATTCATTCACTGGTAAATTGAATGGCCAATGGCCCATCAGAATGTTGCTGGGGTTCTAACCGGAAGGGGACTTATGGATTGCTTGCAATACCATGATAATTGCTTGTTATTCAAGGAAAGCGGAGTGATCAAATGATCTGTAATTTTGCACACAAGTTATTGGTCTATTCTACTTACATCAAATAAAATATTAATCTCGAAATATTATTTCCAGTCCAGTCATGTCAAAAAAAAAACTTCAGTGGAGTCCCTTTAATGTTTACATCAGAGAAAAAAAATGGTTGCTATGGTAACTGAAATTGTAAAAAGAAAAAATATAATTCATATTGTAGCATTTTTTTCTCTTCAGGAGTGGCTTATATACTAACAGAAGAGGCTGGTGTTACTGATGTCCATGTCATTCAAGTAAGTAACTCCCATTATATCAAGTCAGGGCTTTTTTCCCTTCTATATAATGGCCCCCCTTCACAATTCAAAATTACACATTTTTTTCACAAAGCAAAAAAGAAGATTAACAATTTCAAAAGAGATTTCAAGAAATATTGGGACTTTGTCTTCAAAATAAATTGTTTACCTTTCGGTAAAACTTGATTTACGCCAATTGCAATAACACAGAAATAGGTTTAATCAAGTTAAATTGTTTTTTCGCATGTTAACTGAGTTTATGTACCGACTTGAAGCAGATTTTACACAGGTCAGAAATTATGATCAACTGTTTCCAGTTTCAAAGTGTCCTGAGTGCCAAGTAATATGTCTTTTTTTTCACAATTTTATAATATATCACACTTTTTTTCGCAAAATGAAAACCTAAGCCCCTTCACAATTTTGACAAAAATATGTCCTGCAAGTTAATACAGGGGCTTGGAGATCCTAATGCCAGACTTGTCCGACCCAGGACTTTATGCCAACAGAGAAGCAGATTTTTCCTTAGAACCAAGATAATTTAGCATTTAATAAAATATTCATTATTAGCATAGTTTGATACAAGTTTATGACACCTCTTAATTGTTTTGTAGTAAATGGCTATAACAGGCACTTACATGAGGATCTGATGACAAGTTTTGTAAACTGTTTCTGAAAGGCCCATTGTGCTCAATATGTAAATATTTCAAAGCATTTTTCCAGATGCATGCCATTTTTAATGAAAATTTTGAAAATGTATATTAATTTAAACTATTGTGAAGTGAATTCCCATAGATTATCAGTATACTGTATACTGTTTTGTATTTTATTATTTTTATTTTAAGGCTGCCTTGCTACATGATACTGTTGAGGATACAGACACTTCTTTCGAAGAACTGGAGGAACATTTTGGACCAGAAGTTACAGGTATGTGTGTGTTCATTTAGATTTTAACAGTTGTATGGTTGTAGTTTTGGTAAAATGGTATAAATTAAAGGAACTCCACCGAGGTCCAATAGCCTAAAATAATAAATTCTGAAATTCTTTCTGATATCAACTGGTACATTTAAATTTGAAACCAAGCAATAGAATGATAATATATAGATATACAAGGTATAAAATTGATAACCAATTTTTATGCGATTTTGGCTGATTTGAGTGAAAAACCTTTCACTGGTTTTCGTTTTTTGGGCTAATTTGCACAATAAAATTGATTATTTCTGGGAAAGAAAGTGAGAATTTTAAATTATCGGAAATTTTGTACATGAGTTATTCATTTAGACATACATCATTCTAGTTATACAAAAATCTTGAAAATATATTTTCAGTCCTTTCAATTTTTAATCTATATAGTGTATTATGAATACCCCCCCCCCCCCCAACCCCTTGTTTACAGCTATAGAACTCTTTCTTACACATGTAACACATCAGTATAAATTACATTTAAAAATGCTTAAAACACTTAAAACCATAACATTGATAAGTTTTACAGGGTATATGATACCCAGGGTATGCACAGATAGCTAGCTGCTTTTAAACACAGGCATAATTAAATTAATGACATTATGTATTATCATATTAAAAATTAGATGGATATGATAATTCAGGGTTTCAAATAATTCTTTTCTATGTTTGGTACAGGGGAGATTAATCAAACCATAACTGTTTCACCTTTCAAATACAGTTCCTTCCCTTGATGATATTTTGTTTCTATACAATTTCTTTTTTCTAGGGAATTTGAAATTTACAAATGGTTATGATAGATTGATTATAATGGTATAAAAAATTTCCAATTTTAAAGTGTAGAGCACTAAATGAATCTACTCAACATTAACTGAATACAAATGTTACTGATGTGATTGTTTTGCCTCTTATACTCATCAAAACCATTGAACTTCATGTATCAATCACATGGTTTTATTTCATCTATTTGTTGTGGCTTACCTTTTGTTAGTCCTGTTATTATGTTTTGGAGGTTATTCAAGATAAACTTTAATTTAAATTCCTCAATAACCAGGTTACTAACTTTAAGTCAGGTGGCGGCAACAAATTCTACCTGTCTTCACTTAATCAAGAGCAATTCTGCTTTGAAATATTAAAATGATTAAACCAGAAATATTCAAAATTCAGGTCTGGAAATGGAGGTAACTTTAACTTTTATACTTTCAGGTCTAGTAAAGGAGGTTACTGATAATAAATCGTTACCAAGTCCTCTACGTAAACTCGAACAGATCAAGCATGCTCCTAATACGAGTCCGAAAGCAAAGCTCGTGAAACTAGCTGACAAACTGTATAACCTTCGAGATCTAAATCGTGCAACACCTGAAGGCTGGACCGAGGAACGTGTGCACAAATATTTCGAATGGGCGTCAAAGGTGGTGGCAGGCCTTAGGGGAACAAATGAAATCATGGAGAAAGAACTTGACAAATTATTTAAGGAAAGGAATGTTCTA
Source organism: Ruditapes philippinarum (assembly GCF_026571515.1). NCBI lineage: Eukaryota > Metazoa > Mollusca > Bivalvia > Venerida > Veneridae > Ruditapes > Ruditapes philippinarum. The sequence goes on along the minus strand of NW_026864816.1, from coordinate 17,683 downwards.
TAATGGAACATTATATTTGGGCAGCTGCATTTTACGCTGCTCCTGATGAAACTAAAAGTGATTGACCTTTGCCGGCAGGAGGGAGCCTCAGGCTAGTCTGCAGATTAACGTCACATGACCTTGCTCGATACTGTTAGTTTTTTTATCTGCTCAAATTCAAATTTTTTATTTTGATATCCCCAAAAAATTAATGGACTGACCCATATAAATGGAAGATGGAAAAGTCCATCTACGAAATTCAACTGATTATGGGGTAGGATTTTGTGTTTTGATTAAACTTATTTTCTGTGATACTATTTTACGAAATTGTTGCGATATTATTTCTCATATTTTCTCATGTATTGCCAGTCACTAAATTTCCATATAATTAGCCGCAAAAATATACTGATAATGATTATTTTACATTTTTAAATGTCATTGTCAAATTATTGGTTATGTTTGTAACCCTTTTCGGAAAAGATCCTTAAATTGGGAAAAATTATGTGACATTTTTTTTTTAAATTTGAGAAATTTTTTAAATGTTAAAAAACTGCCTTTTAGATAATTTTTAAATTGTATTCAAGTGTACAATCATATTGTCGGTCACTTCGATCTATTACATCAGTCAAAACAGATCATTTGTTGTCAGAAATTAAAAATGTTGATTTTTTTAGGCTGCTGTTAGATTTCTTTCTTCTAAATTTGGGGGAAAAAATTCCAAGTTATTTTGTATTGACAATAGAGACCTTACTCTGGCTTCAGGTAGAAAATGCCAGTATTTTTTGTTTCCCACCTGAACAAGTAGAAAATTTAATTTTTTGCAGATGTTATATATTTTTAGCTCGACTATTCGATAAGAATAAGTAGAGCTATTGTAGTCACCCGAGCGTCGGCGTAACCACTTATGTTAAAGTTTTTGTAATAGTTCAAATATTTCAAAGTCCATCGACATATGGCTTTGAAACTTTGCACACTTGTTCACCATCATGACCCCAACCTGTAGACATGAGGAGATAACTCTATCAAGCATTTTGACAGAATTATGCCCCTTTTTGACTTAGAATTTACGTTAAAGTTTTTGTAATACCTCAAATATTTTCAAAGTCCATTGACATATGGCATTAAAACTTTGCACACTTGTTCACCATCATGACCCTAACCTGTAGACAGGAGGAGGTTACTCTATCAAGCATTTTGACAGAATTATGCCCCTTTTTCGACTTAGAATTTACGTTAAAGTTTTTGTAATAGTTCAAATATTTTCAAAGTCCATTGACATATGGCATTTAAACTTTGCACACTTGTTCACCATCATGACCCCAACCTGTAAACAGGAGGAGGTAACTGTATCAAGCATTTTTTTTACTTTCAAGCACTAAGAATAGTCGAGCGTTGCTGTCCTACCGACAGCTCTTGTTTGTTGATATTGTATACAGAGGTCAGTTTACAAAAATGTTTGTGTGTGCATTGATATTACATTCCAGTATTTTGATATTCACTGCCTTTACAAAGGCTTTTTGTATTTTTATTGTTTTCCTATTGTTGTATAGTAAAGATATATTTTTTACACAAATAAATCTTGATGTATCAAACCTTAAAGGGACAACACTGAGGTTGTTTTGGGGATTTTTTTTTTGGCATGACGGTACTGAAAATAATTTATTTTGAGATTTATGTTAAATTTGATGTAGGTCTAGACCAATTACTTGTGTGCACATTTTCAGATAATTTGCTTTCTCCCTTTTCCCAGAATTATTCTAAATGTGAAAAGTGGCCAAAATTTGAAAAGCATTACTACTTTTTTTCATTCAGATCAGGCTAGAAATAGCACACACACAAAACATTAAGATAGGACTTTCAGTCGTTTCTGAGTATATATCTTTATGATTTTTTTTTTTTTTTTGCACATCAATCTATTTTAAAGGCCCATTTTGCCTCGGTGATGCGTTCATTTTTTATTACCCAGGATCGAACCCGGGACTTTAGCAGTGACAGTCAGTGGTCTAACCAAATGAGCTTATAAAAGTGCCACCTATATTTGATATTCCTTAAATTTTGAATGGACTGTTCCGAATTCAAAGATGGCCAGGCTAGTCCATTACAAAAATTAAGCATGCTAAAAGGATGGAATACTTTTCCAACATGAAGTGCCGTCCTTTCTGTGAACCGTGTAAAGGTTAAAAGATAAAAATCCTATTCTGTGTACCAGGCTACATTGCAACTTGGATCAATATCTGTGTTTACAAAGTTAGCATAAAAATGATTATATTACTTCGGGTATGTTTTAGCATAAAAATGATTTCTTCGGATATATTTTATAATTGAATTGAGACAAACCACACTGATGTGTAACCATGTCTAATTAAAAATTTCTAGGCAGTGGACCTAATATCATGACTGGGAATTTCTTGAGATGTTTATAATGTATATGTATTTCTGCAAAGGTTGATTTATATCTTGAAATATATACCTACCTCTACATACCTGTAATTTTCCTTAATGGTTGTGATTTTAATAATTGTCATAAGGACAGACCTGTGGAAAAAAAAACATCAGAGTTTATTTTTTGTTATGACAATTATCAGCAACTGACACAATGTTGCAGGATACAAAATAGCTATTGATTATTAATTTTACATAAATGTTTTATGCTAGAGTTTTTGAAACTCCCTGGCTACTGCAACTGGTGAAATATTTATTTTCATACCACTCGATGAAAATTAATCCTGTATTTAAAGAAGAAACTTGAATATCTTCTATGTATTTCATTGACAGTTTTGTTTGTTTGTTTGTTTGATTGTGTTTTACGTAACACCAACACAGTATTTGTCACATAGCGACGTTAACAGCTTTTCTGCTCGAGGAAGACCTGAGGTGCCCTTCATTGACAATTTTAATAAAACTGTATTCCTCACTTAGCAGGATAAGGGTTAACTATGGTTGTTGACTTCAAACCATTGCCCCTCACCACTGTCAATTCGAGTCATGCAAGTGACTGGATTCTTTCATGTGAGGAAACTATCCAGCTAGCTTGCAGAATGTATGGGCTATTTGTCTGAAATAATGCATGGAGGGGCACCTGATGTCTTCTTCCACTCGTAAAGCTTTGAATTCTCCTTATTACCTTAACCGTGCTGATGGGACGCACAAGAAACAAACAAAAATAAAAACAATGTTTTAAAATGGAGTGCTGCCATCTCAGTGAAACATTTATCTACTGGAATAGGGACTAAATGAAATTGCCACCAATTTAAAGGCCAGGCCAGCATGTACACCCGTGCAGTCTAACCAGGCTCTATACTGTTTATGTCTTACTTTAAATTTTTATCAATGAATTTTTCAAAGTACAATGTAATCATACATTGAAGGTTTTGTTTTTAGCTGGGTAACAGTATTTAAATGTAGACTACAAATATTATGAACTGAGTTTAGATACATTTATTTTCTTTATATGATCTTTTGTTTTATCTTATACATTTTATAATAAATTATTTGTAAAAGTTCGCAAGTTTTTTATGTACTCTTGTTTAATCCCCATTCACTTGTAATGACTTCTGTACAGAGCTGGGTGAGACATTATTGGAAAACGCTTGGTCAAAGCAAAACCTCTACATGCATTGGGGGATTTCAATATAACTTGGCACAAATGTTCATCATTTAAAGGCGGAGTGTGACATTTAGGTCCATTTGGCCAGGGTCAAGTTAAAAAAAATATGAAAATATGTATTTGGACCATTTAGTCATCATTTATTGAGGGATTAAAACACAAATAATCTTTATCGTGTCTTCGGGTATGAAACATGTAATTAAGGTTAATATATATGCAAGTTCAAGGTCACTAAAGATGATAAAATGAAGAGATTTTGTCCAGAGCATATCTCCTACACTTATGGAGGGATTGTAATGGATCTTCATAGAAAGGGTCACCATTATGAGATGTGCCACGTGCATCAACCGGATCTCTAAGTGAAAGGTCAAGGTCACACTTCGAGGTTATTTGAAAATGCTTGTAAGGAGCAAACTATCTACATTCATCGGTGGACTTTAATGTAACTTGGCACAAATGTTCACCATTGTAAGACTAAATATCGCGCGCATAATCTGCTACCAATGTCAAGGTCGCAAAGCGAGGTCAAAGTTAAGATAAAACAGAAGATGTGTACACGTACAATTTAGTCATCATTTATTGATTTGATTGTAACAGAAATCAAACTATCAAGGGTACAAGTGTGACACATGTAATTTTGAGTTAATATTTGCAATATCAAGGCCACTAGAGATGAAAAAAAATATCCAGATATTGTCCGGATATAACCCAGAGCATATCTCCTTTATGCATATCTATAATGCCCACATCTTGTCAAAAGCTGTTGTGACGGGCGTATTTTGCGACAATATTGCCCTTGTTTAAAAGCTCTATTTCTAGTCCCGTCATGTCAAAAAAAAACCAGTCCATTTAATAATCGACAGTGTTTTAATTCAAAGAAAGGTTAATAATCACAAATCAAGTATCTTAATACACGTCATTTAAAGCATATCTGGAGATTTCGAATTTTGATCTGAGCAAAATTGTTGAAATTGTGTTCTGGGCAAATGCACTTTTATTATGATTGTCTAAAAAAACGGAGATTTGCCAATTGGCCATGAATATCGAACAGTTTTGCACAATACTGGATGGCATTTGTAACAAGTAAATGCCCAGTTTACCTTCAACAGCTTGAACCGGAATTGTTTAGCCGTTTCCTCTACGACAGAGCCAAACCAGTCTGCCCAACGTGCAGTTTGACCATGCTCTATACTGTTTTGAGCTCTATTCTATGAATTGGCATACTGAAATTAAAAGCTGGTCAAATCAGTTAAACAAATTTTAGAAAATAGCATCTTAGGGGGGAAATAAGCAATACTCTTTTCTACATTTTTTCCAAAGACTTGGATAGTTCATTGATAGACTAAACAATATCTTCTGATACGCACAGTGATTGGGTGTTATGTAGCATATTTACTTACACTGGCCTTTCCTCATGTTTGCTTAAAATAAATAAAGAGGCTGACAAAGCTAAAACATAAACAAATGGATGTATTTTTAGTTAATATTTAAAAGCATTTGTAACGCTTTTCCTTAATTTGATAAATATCTTTCTAAGATTAATTTATTGATTTCTTAGATAAATCTATCAATTTCATAGATTAATTTATCAATTTCTTAGATTAATTAATTGATTTTTTTCTGACCCTCTGGTCCCTTCTTTGTCGAGGCGAGTGTGTGTGTGTGGGGGGGGGTAACCTTTTTTGGGGAAATAAACGTTGATCACGAATAATATAGTGTGGGTCAATGACTTTTTCATAGTTATAGACAACAAAATAAGAGCAATCGTGTTTAAAATGATTGATATTCGAGGCCATCTAATAAGAAATCACAGTGATAATATCATCAATTAAATTGTCTTTATCAAAAATAAGATGAGTAGTAGTTGGCAAGACACATTATCTCTTCGAATAAGTTTTTCTTTCTTTTCTTTTTTCATATTCAATTCCCTAATCGCACGGAGTGGGAGTTGTTTTTTATTGCATGAACTCATTTGATAGGGAAAAAAATATTTATTTATTTTTTCGTTCCCATAGCTGCCAGGAAGAAACCGTTGGGAAATCAGTCCCGCGTACGCTGAGATTGGGCAACAAATAGCTAGAGAACGCTTCGTCAAATACCAATAGTCGTTGTTTTTCGGAATTGTTACGGAAAGAAGCGTACTATGTTTGCGCTGTTCCCCGTTTCATTCCGTCCGTCACACGATATATCAAGGGACTTAATCCCGTTTGCCTTCTTTAACCTCGGTCGTTACACTTATAAGTTACTCTTGGTAGGCCACTAAAGTTATGAGTATATGTAGCTTGACATCAAACAAATTGCAACACAAGCTTTCTTTAGTATTTTGCAACCAATATATATCCATGGACCTTGTAGTAAAACCCTAAAAAAATATACCTTCGGAAACTTGACTTATGGCAGGTACTTTACGAGTACCTGTCCAGGGATCAAAATCGTAATATAATATCGTAATATGTTTAATATGTGGCGACTGTCTTGTCTTCTATGTTATAGATTGGTAGTTTTTAAGCCAGCATGTATTTGGTGTTCATAAAAATAGAATTTGCAATGAATAATAACAGGTTTGGCCTCTTTTTTATTATTTATTCACTTGTGACACACAAGATTATTACCCCACCCACTCATAATAATATTGCAAAACGTTCAAATTGCATTATCTTAAAAATACCTAATATTTACAATTGAAAAGAGGTTCAAATAATATTTATATCACATAAGCTTATATAAAAAAGAAACATAATCACTTAGGACATTTTGAAAGCAAAATGTAACATACGTTACATCAATTAAATTGACATTATTCTAGCATCGTTTAACTATTTTTGAAAAATTCATGAAAATAAAGAAAACAAACTTAGTTATTTTTCCTAAAATCTGTAGGAACAAACAATGCATCTGGTAATATACTCAATTTCTGAAAGTAACTCGTTATTTAGTCTTTTCCTGTGTCATTAACATATTTGTACGTTACCAAAGTCTCATCTATCCAAATATTACCCATAAATGTTATGCAAACTATAACTTTTAACATGATTTAGTAGAAATAACTATTTATCATCGCCAGTATTGTCCAACTATCTATATTGCACAACACTTAAGTTAGTGAGGAATAAATGCTAAAAATGAGCCGTCGTTATGTCTTTAGTAATGCTTCAAAATTAGAATTTTATATGTACAAAATGTCAATCTTATGTCATGTATCATTTAGGTTGCTTTAAAAAATATTTCACCTTTGAAATTGAATGCCATCACATCTTGTTTTAACCTATTTATGTTTTTCTTCCTTATTATATAAAGAGATATTTAAAAGTAATCTCCACATCTCTATGTCTTTCATAATGCTCATTAGTTTGACTACACCTAGTCACATTTAAAAAAATGTTATCCTTTCAATAACTTTCAAAGTATTGCATAGTGGTTAGAAAGCCTTCTCCTGCTGTTTTTGATGGTCTTTTCACTAGATTTGCAAGTCGTGTTGATTGTATTAGCACTTTTCATGAAAAGAACGTCTTGAAATGACTGTTACTGTTACAACAATGGTGGTAACGTATTTTATCTGCCAGGAGGCCATTTACGCCTTTGATTCTTCCTAGGACCTTACTTCACGCTTAAAGTGTCTTGTTTTTACACAAAGACTTGATTTAAACATAAAAGTCGAAGGTTTAAACTTTACTTACAACATCGCCACAAAGTTTATGTTCTTTCTGCAACTTACACAGTTATTGTCTTAAATAAATAAACGTTCAACATTTTTTTCTTGTTTCTGAACTTCTAATTATATTATGGTCTCTTGCAGTTTTCTCTTCTCGTCGTAATGATAAAACAATACTCTTTTCTATTTTCATTTCAGTTTTAACATCCAGTCATCTAAAATGGAAAAAAAAAAATGGATTACAAAAAATATTTCTGGTTTTAAAAAATATAATACTATTCATCATATAAAAATAAAGAAATAAATTTTACGCCAAAAGTGAGTCCTCTTCAGGAGAAATGCCTAAATTTGGGTGCACTATAGAGCGAAACGTATGTTTAAGGTCAAATACAGCTTTCATGATCACAGATTCAATCAAAACCATGCCTGTAATTTTCAGTAAATTTGCTGTTTTTAATGCTTTCCGAGGGATCACTTACTTTTACCAGATATTTATACATCACAACAGCAGATGTGAAGTGCTGTGTTTGGCAGCCGTAAATGTTGCCCCGTACTTTCACTTCAGTGTTGTTTTATTTTTTTCTGGTCTTTTCGGGATCATTGAATCCAGCACTTTTAAGTGTTGAGAAATTAAGTATTGCTCAATCCAGTGCTTGGGGACATGAGGGATGTTGCACCTTTTCATTATCCCATCATATACAGAAGCTCAATCAAACCGGCTCTTGCAATTTTCATGTAAATTGCTTTTTTAATGCATCTGAGGGATCAAACTTCTACCAGATATTTAAATTACATCTGTAACTGTTATTGACGAGAGAAACAGAATTAAATAAAAGGAGGCATTTTCCTGTGGTCACATGGTTGTAGGTATGACAGGGCTTTCATTTTGGCTTATCAAAAAAAGCACACGCCCGAACTATTTATCAATCGCTTCATAGAAATGAGTTATATCCGTTCGTTTAGCCAATACTTTCAATATGATTCACAGACGAAATGCTGTAGTTTTAATAAATATAGGACGGACAGCATAAGGAAAGGAAAGCAAACAGATAGACAAACCCTATTAAAGATAGGCAGATGTTAACAGTATCTCAGAATCAAGTTTTACAACTATCAAATTTTATTTTTTGGTAAAGACAAAAAACAGAGCCAGACGGACAGAAAGGCAGATAGACATGTTTTTAAACAGAAAGACACACTGTGTATATGGACAATTGGACATACCATATTAGCACAAACATCTCTGATTCATTACGTTTTTATTGAAACTATCTTATCTCATGTGTTTGTAAAATTGTACAACGAATTTAACGCTCAAAATGGGGATCTATTACATGTACCACTGGCAAAGCAACAGTTAACTCCGAATATAGCTCCTCATCAATATTTGTAGCAAAATTTAGTTAAACCAAAGACACAGATAGCATGTTATCTATGTCTCTGGTTAAACCATGGAGCTCAACAACAATTTGAACTGCTTACTGTGACTGTAAAATAAGTTTTCTCCCTTTTTTAGAATCATAATTTTGAAATTATATAATCATTATAAATTTTGTATCTGTTTTTTACTCCCCTGACATCTCATATATCACTAGTATGTAAAAAAGATAATATACTCGTACAACGCTCAGTATTACCTTTCAATTCTTATCTTCCAAATGTTATTAAAATGAAAACATAGAAGCTATCATACACAATGACATTTTTATACCAAAAACTAATAATCTGTTAATAAATATCATGTATTTATGATTCTAAAATTAATAACAATTTATTCTAGATTTCGTGCATTGTTTACCCAAACACGCTTCCGTAGTTACATTTTGTAGCTACCCAGGATAAATTTAAATTTGTTTATTTTTATTTTTCCTACTTCATAAACATCTTATTATCAAAAAGAATGTTAATAGATAGGCTAATGATTATTTATATCTCATGATAATTGAAAAATCTTTACTGTTTTAAACGACAAACGCTGATTTATATACACGCGAAAACCCATTACAATTAATTCATTATATTTGATATTTGGGCATGTACGAGGCTAAAAGTAGTAAAAACAAATAAATATAATATGAAAATTTATACATACTTTGCACAACAGCTTCTAAATCCAACTCCAAGTAGTAAATGTATTAATTTCGGTATATTTAAATCGCGCGGCCTCATAACTTTTGTTTACCTCGACATAAAACTTTGTGTATGGTGTACATGCAGAGCCATATAAAAACTCGAAGTAAATGCAAAATTTGAATTGCTTTTTTTACTGGTTTGCCAAGGTTAGATTTTTTTAGGGTTTTTACCTGTTTTATATGATGTGTATAACAAACTAAAAATGTAAAAAAGCTTGTGTTGCAATTTGTTTGACGTTAAATTTTACTTTAATCGGACTATGGAGGGAATCTCGTTTTGACATTTTCAAATATGACCTTGACACCTGAATGTCGACGTCCTAATTACTTTAGAACAAGTATTAACAGAACAGCACAGAACAGAAATTTTATTAAGTCTTGTACAAAGTACATCATCTATAATACCAATACATTATATTCATATGTGTAATAGCTGCATGAAAATTTATAACAAACAAAATCAGGATATCACATTTTAAGTATACTACAGTTTCATGACAACAAAAAACAAAAAAACAAACATGTAGTTATGGAAAAAAATGTGCATTTACTGTATAAGTTTAGTTTTATATATAAATAAGATTAATTATGGACATTTTTTTTTAATCGAAACAAAACAGTTTGGAACTGAAACACATGTATTTTACGTTTTCCGAATATAACGGAAGTATGTAAGAAGAATCCGAATTTCACAAGACTTTCTTAAAAATAAAATGCTACCTACAAAATGCTACAAAATAGCCGCAACACATAGGAAAGTAACTTGTCAATCACCCCTCAATACTGCTTAATTGGATATCATTAGGACTGATTGCCTTTGTTGTCTATTTAAAGCAGCACGCCTCCAGATTCATGCTAATTTTCTTGAAAATCTTGAAATTGTATTTGAATGAGTAATATTGTGAAGTAACCAAAAGGAAGCAATTTACACATTTTCAATGGCACATACAAACATCGTAAAGTACCAAAAGTGGTCAAAATATGCTTAATAGCCTTTACTGCGTTAGTAACGCAGTAGAAATATAGCTAAAGATACTGAAAAATCAGTCATAAATTGTACATAATATGTAAAATATTACTTGAATCTTGAAACGATTTACTTTTCCTTTTGAAGTTTGATTTTATTGAAATATTTTGACTCATCTGGAGGCATGTAGCTTTAACATCGCTTTTAGTTTTTAGTGTGTAATTATTAACTACAAGTACTAAGGTTACAAGATTTGAAACTTTACAATGCTCCGAAAAGGAATAAAAACGAAGAATTAAAAAATGTATTCCATAACTTTACACAATATTCAATCGATTATGAATAAGACAACAAATATTCAATAAAGATACATTATTCAATCAATTAAAAACTTTAAAAAAAAATAAAAACAAATAAACCCCCCCCCCCCACACACACACACAAAATAATGTCTTTATTTCAAACTCTTGCGTATTTAGAAAAGTAAATAAACTTTACTGTTTGCAGACATCTCGAAAACAGAAAAAATAGAGCTGATGTAGATTTTTCTTTTTTCCATAACTTGAATATTTGGATTTATTACGAGTAGCAAGTGTTATTTGTCATGAACTTGTTTACAGAAGTCCTCGTGTATGATTTATATAGGTATCTCAAGATTTCTGCTATGTAAAAGAGTTATCACAAATACTTCACCTGTTTACAACCTTTGTTTTATTTACATGCAATTGTATATGGTAGCTACTTTACATTATCTCATATATCGCGGCACGGTGGTAATAGATTATTACCCATAAAGTGCGTTTCTATTTGAACTAAATAAAATTATATGCTTCTACTAGTTGTATACCGTAGTACCGTATACCGGTATATAACCCTGCTAAATTAAACATAAGCAAATAGCGAAAGAATCTGTTTAAAATTTAATTCTATAGGTTGACATAATTATATATTTATGATTTCATTGTTCATGTTTTTAAATCAACCGGAAGATATACCTATATTAGAAAAGACATCATAGTGAAAGTACAATATTCAGGGCCATGTATTCGGCTGTCCTGAACTTGGTCATCTAGATCGCTTTCTTACAGAATCACCTAAGCTAAAAATCACGTACACGACATGTATGTTACTCAATGTTTCACAAAATGCTAAAAATAGAATTGTGACAAGGGCGAGTGGTTAATAAATCAAAATATCGCTTATACCGTGGGTTCAAATCCCGTCAGGGGCAAGTCTTTGTTTCCTTGAGCAAAAACACTTTATGCTCATTCCTAAGCACTTGTTGGTTTCAGGAACTGATTCGAATGAGCGTGAATAAGCTCATAACTTTCTACAAATTCGCACCAAAATAAGTTCTGTATTAACTTATAAAAACGTAACAGCAATAAAGAAAAAACAATGGCATAATGTTTAAATGTTGTAGCATCAGTTCAGATACAGAAACTTTAAAAAACGGATGAAGGCAACTACAGTCTTTTATGAATTGAGTAATAATTTGCCCACCCTCCGAGATACAATTAAAAATACACTGTTACAGATAAAGCTATGTCGAGTATGAGACCCGACAAACCAAGTTATGACCCTTATTAAAGTGTTTGAAATTTGCCTGATGAAATTCAATAGGGTACTTACCAATTTAAATGAATTCTGAAGCCGAAAGTAGGTCATTGCATGAACAGAAATATAGTTATGAAGAATATGAATGTGATCCGAGTAGAGTAGAACAAAAGAATAACAAGGAATAACAAATTCTGTCTATACAAAAGATATTTGGCCAGGTTTTTGTCCGACAAGTACCAGGAACAGGACGGCAAATAGTTTGTAAACCTACCGGAAATCAATGTGCAATCTAACAGCCTACGGCCGAGAAAATGCAGCGGCCGCTGTAGATTATTCAGTTGATATAATCTGGTCATCAAGAAAATCTATTGGTTTAAATCGCAGTATGTTTATCATTGTTTGCCCTTGTCATCCAGCGCACTTTAGATGTCCCCACGTTCTAAGTGTGTTTGAGAAGTACTTCAACTAGGCGAAAGATGAATTGGTACCAATTCTACTTTAAGGAAGATTTTAAATGGCTCTTAAGTTTGTACTTTTGCATTTTGACGGTGTTCCGATACATAATTTAAACTCTCAAGTGTTCCAATCTGTAATAAGTAAAATCAACACTGGGTATTTCCGAAAGGTATTTTAAACTGGGCCGTTTGTTGTTCCATATTTGTATATAAGCAAAGTCGTTTAGATCGTGCATTGTTCATTTATTTTATAATATTTTTGCCTTTTATCATTGTCGTATCGCATTTGAACATAACTATTAATTGTCGTATCGCATTTGAGCATAACTATTAATTGTCCTATCGCATTTGAGCATAACTATTAATTGTCGTATCGTATGTTAGCTTTGCCATTCCGTATTTGGTTTAATTTTGAGTTTCCTCCCCTTCTACTTTCCGAGGGATGAAGACTATAAATTGTTAAGAATTGCCGTACCATGTTATTATTATTAGCATTGTCATACCTCATATCTCAATTTAGCAGTGTGGAATCTTCTTCTTTTTCTTCTTCTTTTTCATCATCTTCTTTTTCATTTTCTTCTTCCTCTTCGATATCTTCCTCTTCTTTTTCTTCTTCAACTTCTTATTCGTTTTTGACTGGGTTAAGGCACGATAAAACGATGTAAACGCTTCTCATAAATAGTCTTTTCTCTCTCACTGTTTTATGACACTTTCGCCAATCCCTTTATTCAGTTCGAAAATTGCGAAGCTACGATGGCCCTTACTGAACGCCATACTTTATTGTTTGAATGTGCAACACGTTATATGAACTGGCCTGTAAAGGCTTATGTATTTTGTTGACAAATTTAAGGCGGATTTTAATCTTTTTAACTTTATATAAAATTAATGAGTATAGACAAGGTGTTCACTAACTGTTACGTAACGTTGTTTTGACCTAAACTAATACTCGTGTATCATACAGAAAATTATCAAAACTTGTAATGTGTAGCCTAATTGTAACATGTAAAACACGTATTTTTCTTTAAAAAGGAAAAAAAGAACATCTGTTACAGATAATAAAATATATAAAACGTGATTAATGTAAATCATTAACTAGATAATGTCCCTTGTGTAAAACATATTTTATTTAATTTAGATATTTGTTGTATTAATTTGCGTGTTAAGTTGTTGCTGCTACTGCTATTATTACTATCCTTACATTTTATTTCATGAATTAGTATTTATATTATTATTATTTTCATTATTATTATTTCAATGATCATTGTTATTATTGTTGTTGTTGTTGTTGTTGTAATTGTTGCTGCTGTTTAATTCTGGTTCTGGTATTATTATCATTATTATTACTATCTTTTATATTTTTATTTCATTATTATTTATTTATTTATTTGTTTGATTAATTAATTAATTTATTTATATATTCATCATCATCATCATCATCATCATCATCATCATCATCATCATCATCATCATCATCATCATTATCATTCTTATTGTTATTATTATCATTGTGGTTGTTATTGTACTTATTATCATTTATCATAAATATCAATAGTTTGTTTTTTTTGTTGTTGTTGTTTTTGTTGTTGTGTACTTTGCGTGTAGGGAATTGCATGAAAACCCTATTCTCAAAAATGTAAAAAAAATGTAATAATAGAAATAATAATAATAAGAAAGTGTATACGTGTAACAATAATGTAAAAATGACGTTATTCTCGGAAGTATCGCAAAACGGAAAGTTCTCCCCGGCAGGATAGTCGTGTTTGGACCATCAACTGTCCCATTTCTAATAATTTTGAACCACAGTAAATTATTTACACGAAAAGGGCCATACCTAAATCCTGGTCAAAGGGCATGTATCAATTTAATACATTTACATTTTTTGGGGGTTACAACCCAGCTTTGTGTGATATAGTAGAATATATGAAAGTTAAAAAATAAATGAGTTTTTTTTTTCTTCAGAAATCAGGCGGGCTTTATGCGTTAGCAGCTCACTTTAATATTTTCACACTGAAATCCCTAAATCCCTAAAACTTTGTATGGGCTACTCAAACATGGGCTACTCCATTACTAAATTTTAAACAGGTTATATAATTAAGGGTAAATAAATTGAATGAATATGAATTTATTAACACACTATTGTTTATCATTTGTAGGAATGTTCGTGCCTCATTTTCTTACGTACTTTATGGTCTCAACCCGGTACGGAATTAGACCCAACCCGTTGTAGAAAGTAGTTCTTTAAAAGTTTGAAGTGGCCCAATTTAAGTCATCTCTAGTTAGATTGGTCATAATTAAAGTGTATTTACTGCATGTGTGTAGTTTTTGTGTGTTATATGATGAGTTTAAAAAGTTATTTTTTGTGTATTCTCCAGGAACTCATTTGTTGGCGGAAGGATTAAAGATGTACCACCCACCAGCAGTCAGGAGTTTTTAAAGTGGTGAATTTAAACTGTGTTACAACAGAATGATGATTTCTGAAAAAAGTAGATGGCTAACCTATTATATTTTGGGTCTCATTTGACTTAGATAGTGTTGATGTTTAAAGTTGAAGACAGTATATAATTCATCAAGAAAAGTGGAATCCAGAATTAAGCCTCAAATGTGACTGATTTACTATAGAACAAATAGTACGAAAATTCACCAGGCCGACACCTTTTTTAAAGAAATGATGACAGCAATAAATATGACACATGCACGTTTCGTTTTTTAAGATTTATTTTGATAGTATATTTTGTCAGCGGGGATTTTTATTAGTTTTATTTTTATTTGAATTATGGTCCTTCTAAATAAATACGTATAGCTTCGAGGGTCTTTATCTTCACCGTATAATTTAACTTTATCACCAAGGCCTAATTCTGTTTCATTTGTTGTTAATGTAACAAGGTTGTTCTTCTTGATGATGGTGATGTGATTATGATGATGATGATGATGTTGTTTTGTTGATGATGATTATGATGATGTTGATGTTGATGTTGATTATGATGATGTTGTTGTTGTTGTTGTTGATGATGATGATGATGTTGATGATGATAATGATGATACTGATGATGATGATGATAATGATGATGATAATGATGATGTTGTTTTGTTGATGATGATTATGATGATGTTGATGATGATAATGATTATGATGATGATATTGATGATGATGATAATGATGTTGTTGTTGTTGATGGTGATGATGATGATGTTGATGATGATAATGATGATGATGATAATGATGATGTTGTTGTTTTGTTGATGATGATTGTGATGATGTTGTTATTGATGATGATTATGATGATGATGTTAATGTTGTTGTTGTTGATGATGATGATAATGATGATATTGATGATGATGATGATGATAATGATGATGATGATATTGAAGATGATAATGATGATGATTATGATGATGATGGCAATGTTGATGACGTTGATAATGATGATGATGATGATGATGATGATGATGAAGATGATATTGATGATGATGATGACGATGGTGATGATGATGAAATTGTCAGAATAATACCAACCAATGCACGTTTGAATATCTGCTTAACTTATCTTTATAAGTATTTATTATTTTGTAAAAAAAAAAAGAAATTCTTCGAATTATTCAAAGTGTTGTCATAATCATCAATGTTATTTCAAAAAAAAAAATATTTTTGCAATATAATATTTACCATTACAATCACTCATTGACAAAGAAATCCTGAATACATCGCCCATTGTGGTTAATGTGGTTAGCTGTGTACCTTACGCATACAGGATGTTTTTTTTTAAAGGGGTTTTGTTCGTGAAAATGAAAACGAAAACGAAACTGATATGACATATCTGGCCAATAATATAGTAAGCTTTTTTACTTTTAATTTCATTAATTTCAAAATAGGTCCTCTACTTAAAGGAGATAAACTTTTATTTCTATCATAATTATTATTATTATTATTATTATTATTATTATTATTATTAATATTATTATGATTATTATTATTTTTATAATCATCATCATAATCAGCATTATAATCATTATCATCATCATTATCATTATCATCATTATCATCATCATCATCATCATCATTATCATCATCATTATCATTATCAGCACCATTATCATCATCATTATCATCATCATTATCATTATCATCATCATTATCATCATCATCATCATAAGTAATACCGTATCCGCTCTATGTATTGTTACTTTTGTGTTCGAAGTTCTTGTCCGAAGCTTGACGGAAAATGCCGAGCAGATGCGATTGCGGCCTCCTGTTTTCAAGTCATTCAGGGAAACTACTTTATAAAATCATATTTGTTAATGCTACAAAAAAGGAGTTCCAAGAGTAAGTGATTTGACCTTTCTTTAAAACTAGTGAAACAATATCAAATAGTTATATTTAATGTTGTTGTGGTGGTGTTGGTTGTTTTTACTCCGACAGTAAGACACATAGAATTTGTCAGAGCACAGTTCAGCCATCACTTCATTCCTCGGCAACCTGTCCAGCAATTTACCAGTACTAGATGCCTTCACTTCTGCAAGAAAATGAAACTTTTGAACATACCAGAGCATATGTACAGTGCGAATGACTGTAGAAAGGATTTCACGATCAAGGGAGGTGACCTGCGCCGTGAATCGAACCCTGGCCGCCCGATTTACAGTCCGACGCTCTACCTATTGAGCTAACTTAAGCACGGCTTACTCTATATACTCACTAGTCTATCGGTCCGCTATTTATAGTCCCGATGTTCTATTTTTAGGAACGCACGTCTCTGACGCGTTATAAATAGTTCTCGGGACGCTGTTTTGAAGAAGGGTTAAAAGTGACATGATGGTATTTTCCATGATAAAATTTCTAAAATACTTGTTTTGAAACAACAAAGAATTGCTTTTTCCAACAGAAAATAAATGTTGCAAGGCCGCTAAAATATAAACGAATAACTCTATTTCAGATCTTTCAATTCTATTTAAAAAAATCTTCTTCGCGTTAAGAAGTAAATCTTCTAGTTATTTCTAATGAATAGTGAATATTATTTTCTTGCAAATACATGTTTAACATAAAAAAATAATAAAGGTAAATTTTGTTTCGATGAGTTACCTTTGTGTATATTATGATAAGATATTTCATTTCAACATATACACAGATAAGATATACAACCTGAAAGATATTAATAGGTTTAAAGATCTTAATCTTGTCTTTAGATCACAACACCGTGAACGAGTATTTATAAAATCTTACGGCGGCAATGAATTGCATGTTTTCAAAACAAAACATTATACAGATGACTCTCGGTAACTTGAATTTCAAGGGACTTGGCATTTCACTTCGAGAGAAACGGAATTCGAGTTACGTGT